>NC_080024.1:55164166-55467196 GCF_030020395.1 Manis pentadactyla
GATTTTGGGTCTTCCAGTTGTAGAGGTCTGAGGAAGAGAAAGGCCAATACTGTAGGAGTTGCTGGCCATTCTCGGAGGGGGGGCCGAGGGCTCGAAGGGGAAGTGCCACAGCGGCCCCTGGTGAGGGGGCCCGGCGGCTCCTTGTTCCTCCAGCTGGGCCAATGTTCTGCCTTCCGCTGGCCTGAGGGGTCAGAGGAGGTAGGGGAATGATGGGAATGGGAGGGACAGGAGGAACGGGAGTGGGGGGAAGGAATAGGGACCGGGGGGGGGCGGCAGGTTGGGGGGGAGCGGTAGGAGGGTATGGAGGGGGAAAATCGAGGAGGGGGAGATCTGCATCGGGGGGTGAAGGCAGAACTTTCTTAGGTTCTTTTGGGTCGCTGCGGAGCACAAAAACCTGTGAAGATGGGTGGGGTAAGAAGGGCTGAACCCAAGAGGGGGGTTCTGTGACTAAGTTTTCCCAGACAAGAATGTAAGGAATCTGGTCTTGGTGTGCATGGGATCCGGTACCGAAAATTTTCTTCTTGACTGCCTGTATAAGGGGAAGAGAGAAAGATCCCCTGGGAGGCCAGCCAACCTGAAAAACTGGCCAGTCGGCTGAGGCCAGAGTGTTCCATTTATCCTTTTTAACAAGAACAGACAGATTATGTGCTCTACTCTTTACGTCTCCCCAGTGTCTTAATGTCAAGTCTAAAGGAGTTGTCTGCGTCTGTCCCATTTTTTCCGTCAACAACAAAACTAAGATAAACACAATAGCTAACAAACAGGCACCTACAGAGAAGAATCTACCATGGCCATGGAGGCAAAACTGAAAGTAAGTTGAGGGCTTGTCAGATTGCAGCGGCAGCCGACTTTCCTCACAGATGAGGACCTCATCCTCCAGAAGGGGGCAAGGGACGTCTCCCAAGACCCCTGGTCGGCAACCTGCCAGCGCGTCTGCCTAAGTCAATGCCGACCCAGATACAGATTGGAGCTCCTACAGGCTTATACAGGCTTGTTCGTGAACAAAAACACTGAGTGTGCTCACCAGCCAGCAAGGCACTTTCTGATTAAATACAAAACATTATTACAGGTTTGACAAGAGACACACGGATACAGACACAGTAATACCTGGCCAGGGCAAGCCTCTGATCCTTGGCTTGTCATTCCTCCGGGGGGGGCACGCGATCCCAGACGAGCCCCCAAATGTAAGACCTACCAGTCTTATTCCGGTCAGCATTTCCCCCTGGTGAGAAAACGAGGGCCACGGCAGATCGATGCAACAAGCAAGAGGTTTATTATTCCAGCTAGCTGGGGTCCAAGTGTCTGCCCGACACAGTGGGTTTCAACAAGGACCCCGAGCACTCAAAGCCAAGGGATTATATAGCATTTTCAAAGCACTTAACTCATAGTAATTTTCCACAGCTACACATTATTTTTGCAAGTCATACATCCTGGGGTTAAGCAAGAGCAAGATAAGACCACTCCTCAATTGTTAGGGCGGTTCCGCACAATAAGCTTGGTATGTATGATTACCTGACCAAGGTTAGCTGACCAAGGGTCACAGCTGCCCACAACCCGGTGTTCATGATTAACTTGTTTTTCAAGCCTTACCCTTACCCAGTTCCAGTTTTTCTTTCTAAGACACATACTCAGAAAATGGCTTCTAGGCCCTTAAGATGGCTACTCTTATGCTAACCTATTTCCATTCTTACAATTCCTCTATTTCTCAGCATTTCCTATACATCACCTCATTCCCAGAGCTTATAGAATTCCAATCAAATCAAAATAAAATGTGGACAGGAAAACCCTTTTAACACAGGACTGAGTGATCTAAGACCAAGACCTTTACACACTGGAGAGCTCATGAGTTCCCAGGATGGTCCGAACACTAGCTGACTGGCCAAGCACACAGGATTCATCAGAGCCACTCCCAATGACCATATCAGGGTGACTTACTGTGAGTACAGAAAATCACTTCAATCAAAAGTAGAATTGGAATTTATACCTGAGTCAAAGAGGCAAGGAACATTTGCTTGGGGCACATGGCTGAATACCTGTGCATAAAATTGTAGTATTTCCAAAATCTCTTGCCTGGCCTTAGGGCATCTGCATATCAATAGGTGTTTCCAAGGGGTGGAGAGAAGTAGTCCATCTCCATATCAGTAGGTGATTACAAGGGGGAGCGAGGGCATATCTGGACCTGAGACATTTGGTGGGGTCCCTTTCTGTAGCTGGGTGCAAGAGACACAGGTGACCAGAAGTGATCACTGCTTGTAAGCAATACATGGGTTTCTCCCACTTTATTTCTCCCTCTTACTGATTTCAGCTTCAGAGGTAACATGCCCCAGGCTGGGAACTTATTTTCCCCCTGGAGTTACAATACCAATTAAAGTCACACTCATTTTTTCACTTACCAGATGGAAAAAATAGAAAGATAATAGCACAAAAATTTTTGTTTCACTAGGTGCCTGACACTTGTTGAAAAGCAGTGAAACACTGGAATCGATGTACAGCTATAAAGACAAACCAACCATAATTTAACAAATTACTATAAACATTCTCTCAAGTTTTTAAAGGATGGAAAGGAATATTTACACATTCAAGCCAGATTCAGAATCTCTAAACTTTTAAGATCATGGTTTTGTCTCTCAATGAAAGTAAGAAATCACAAAACTCAAGAATCCAGTTTCCAAACCAAGCATGAGAGATGGGGGAAGTCTCAACTGTAACGGTCTTCATTTGCATCCACAGACCATTGTCTCAATCCATTCAGGCTGCTAACAAAAAATGCCACAGACTGTGTACCTTAGAAACTATAGAAATTTATTTCTGATAGTTCTGGAGGCTGGGAAGTCCAAACTCAGGGGGTCAGCATGGTTACATCTTGGTGAAGGCCTGGTTCCTGGTTCATAGCCTGTGCCGAAGGGCTAGGGAGCTCTCTGGAGCCGCTTTAATAAGGTATTAATGCCACTCATGCGTTCCACCCTCATGGCTTAAGTGCCTGTCAAAGATCCTGCCTACTAACCATCACATCAGACATTAGAACTTCAGTATAGACATGGGTGCATAGAGGGAGGGTATGCAGAACATACATTTCTGGTATATTTTCTTACTCTACACTCCATTATATTTGGAATAGGCAGGTATTGAAATTTGCATTTTTTACCTGTAGACAACTTGAGTCAAAGAGAAAGGAGACAATTTTCCAAAAGCCTCAAGGGGATCAACTCACAAACAGACCTAGAAGTCACATCTTCTAAATCCTACCATGGCCTGCGATTAGGCAAAACTCTTTCAGCTCTTCTCTTGATAAAGGGGTTTAAAGAAAAAAAGTACAATTTCAATATTACATTGATTCAGAACTTCTTTTTTAAAAAGACTATAAAAGTCCCATGTGATAAGCAATTTAATTCTGTATGTTTATCAGGAATCTGTGAAAAGCCTATGAAATGGTTACTAGCCACCTCAACTCTTTTTTTGTGTGCCCTTATAAAAATTCCCAGATGCCACAATTGTCACACCAACTTGTTAAATTGGAGAAATTCTTGAACCACAGTAAGCAGATGCTAGAACAGATGGAAAGTTTCTTTTTGGGCTGAGAAAAAGAAATTTCCAATTAAGAAATGCCTGGACACTATTTTATCTTCCTTCTAGTTGACAGAACTATGAGATTTCCTTATGTCACAGTAGAATTTTTTTAAAATTCTATTTCCCACAACATTCTTTATTTCTTCATGCATCCATAAGCATTAGCTTAAAATCTTTCATTTCTATGTCCTCCTTATAAAATTGCTATGGTGCTTTAAAAATAATGGAAAATTAATGAAATATTTTCATGCAATGTTTACATTTAACACCTTATCCATCTCGTGTCAAGTTTGCCTCCTACATTTTCTCTCCATTCACTTTCAAATTTATAACAGTGTCTATTATATGCTTAACACCTGTTTCCTAGTACGTTAGCCCCCACCTACCCCAAAATAAGCACTATAAAACGCAAAATAAAATTGATCTTTTGTGCAGGTATGGAAGTGGATGCCAGCTTTTCTACCAATTGTCATCCCAGCCCCCCAAGTACAATCTACAATCAACAGTTACCTTCTTTAGTATCTTTCTGGGGAAAGTGAACTGGCTCACTCATCTGCCAGACAGTTGCTTCTCAGACAGGTACTCTTGCCATGAACTCATTCTTTCTGCAAGCTCTTTTCCTGCTTCACTGCTGCTTCCATTCCAAGCTCTTCACTCCCTGCAAATTATGAGGATATGCAAAGCAGCCTTCATAGAAGGTCTGTGGCAGTAGAGGGAGATGTACAGCAGCTTACAGCCTAACAGTATCTTGAGATAAAATAACAGTGCTGTTCTTTAAATGTCCTCATCCATTTAAATGTGCATAATTTTTAGTGTAGTTTAAGTTCCAAAGAATTGAGCAGAAAGTACAGAGTCCCATATAGCCCTTTCTCCCCCATACACACAACCTCCCCATTGTCAACATCCAAGACCACAGTGACATATTTGTTAAAATCGATGAACCTACATTGACACACCATTATTACCCCAAGTACATAGTTCACCAGGATTCACTCTTGGTGTTATTCTATGGGTTTTGACAAAGTCCATTGACAGGTATTCACCAGTACAATATCATACAGAGTAGTCCCACTGCCCTAGATATCATTCTACTCTGCCCATTCATCCCTCCCTACCCGCAACCCTTGGTAACCACTGACGTTTTCACTGTCTCCATAGTTTTGCCTTTTCCAGAATGTCATATAGTTGGACTCATACAGTATGCAGCCTTTTAGCTTTGTTTCTTTCACTTAGTAATACACATTTTAGTTTCCTCCATGTCTTTACATGGCCTGATAGCTCATTTCTTTTGGGCATCAAATGATATTCCACCATCTGGATGTACCACAGTTTAACCATTCACCTCCTGAAGGATATCGTGGTTGTTTCCAGGTTTGGCAATTATGAATAAAGCTGCTATGAACATCCCTGTACAGGCTTTTTTGTGGACATAGTTTTCAGTTCATTAAGGTAAATTCCAAGGAGCACAACTGCTAGATCATATGGCAGCAGTACTTGAGTTTTTCAAGAAACTGTCAAACTGTCTTCCAAAGTGGCTGTACCTTTGTGCACACCACCAGCAATGAATAAGAGATCCTGTTAATCCATATCCTCCCCAGGATTTGGTATTATCAGTGGTTTGGATTTTGACCATTCTAATAGGTGCGTAGAAGTGTCTCACTGTTGTTTTAATTGGCATTTTCCTAAGGACATATGATGTTGAACATAGCTTGTATGTTTATTTGCCATCTGTACATATTCCTGCTGAGGTGTCTTTTCAGGTCTCTGGCCCAGTATTTTATTGGGTTGTTTATTTTCTTATCATCGAGTTTTATTTTCTTTGTGTATTTTGGATAACAGTCCTTTATCAGATGTGTCTTTGGCAAATATTTTCTCCCACTGTGGTTTGTCTTCTCTTTCTCTTGCCATTATGTTTCCCAGAGCAGAAGTTTTTTATTTTAATGAAGTCCAGCTTATCATTTATTTCTTTCATGGGTGGTACCTCGGCTGTTGTACCTAAAAAGTCATCACCACATTGAAGGTTATTTGGCTGTTCTCCTATGTTATCTGCTAGAAGTTATAGAATTTTGCATTTTACTTGGAGGTCTGGAATCTATTTTGAGTTAATGCTTGTGAAGGTGTAAGGTCTGCAACTAGATTCATTTTGTGCATGAAGATGTCCAGTTGCTGCCTCACTCCCAGTCATTCATCTAATAGCTAAATTTCCAGCTTCCCTGAGCTCCACAAATTCCTGTTTATTGCTTAGTGTGGAATAGTTTCTCATTCATAGCCTCTGTTTTCCCAGAAGGCCTAATTTTTATAACCAAACTCACTGATAAAATTATATCTAAGTAAGTAAGATGATCCCTTACACATGTTCCCCATTAGATTATGTTAGGGGATATCTGGGTTAAGGGGGGTGGTCATTGGCTTTGCCAAAATTTTACTTGGGATGCAGATAAAATAGACTCAATGCTATTATATTTTTAAAAATAAATTATTATGCTGGACATCTTTCTGATTTTCATCTCATGCTTTTTCTTTCTTATCGCTCTCTTTTTTTCAATGCTTTGAGAAATAAAACCACAAAGAGGCCTGATAACTAAATCCTTGTTTAAGAATTTAAGAGATGAGATTATTTACTGTGTTATATATATGGTCTCTATATTTTCCACTTAGGCACTTGTTTGCCAATATTTAATAAACTGTCTTAATTACCAAGTTTCAAATGTGTACTCTTCTATCCTAATTGTGGCAATTCTTAGCATTCTGTTTTCTAAGATGTATTTTAAATAAGCCAGCACAACGTAGAAAGGAGCTTAATAAGTGACTAAGGCATCTTCTTCCCACCTGCTTCCCAACTTCAGCAGAACATTTTAAAGAACAACTATTACATTTCTTACACCATATAAAGGGCCAATTACTGAAATTTATTTGTAAGGTATAATAGAAATGTTTCTTAAGAAATGATGTATCATCCCTATTGTTAATGAAGACATGAACTATATGAGGAGAGAGAGAGTAGTAAGGGCTTGGTGATGGCTACTGCAGCATAAGTGAGTCCTCAGAAATGTGAGGAGAGCATTAAAACAAAGTGGTTACATAATGCAAGAATTGAGGATTACACAATGATACCCTTTTTCTTGGGTTTCCAATTGCATCAGGGTCCATTAAACATGGGTAAACAAAGTTCTGCTAATGTCCCTTAGGTCCTTAGCTTTGAGCCTCTATAAAAATATGTCTTAACTGATTTTGAAAATTTGAAATATTTTGCAGACACTAACACTTAATGACATAGGAATAATCATTATTATCCTTTTTTGTTTCAGCATCATGTATACAGGCCTTAGAACTATTGGATAAGTATTTATAAATATTTGTAAAGATGTTCTTCATATCGTAGAGTTAATTTAGTGTTTTCCTGCCTTCTATGAAAACAGGTAAGCAAAAACATAGAGAAATTAAATGAATTTTTGTAGGTAAGAGGGGCAATTGCCTAAAGATACAGAGGTCATCATTCTAAACTATTTTCCCTAGAAACTGTTCCCTTTCTACCAAGCTTCTTAAAACAAAAGGATTTTTTTTAAAGGCAACTATCTAAAATTCAATGCCAAAGGTGTTAGGAATGTTAGGTAGAAAGACAGATGTGAGCCGCCAGAACAGGGGAAGAAGCCGCCCAAACTCTGCCCAGGGAGGAGGTCCCATGCGGAGACAGCAAAGGCTTTGCAGGGAGATTACTTCCTTCCCACCAGATCCCAAGGGGCACAATCAAAGGAACTAAGAGCTCCCCAAACCACACCTCAGCATGAAGAAAGGACATGCCCCCTGAGAGGGAGGACTATACCGACCGCCGTGTAAATCCAATAACCCCTCCTTGTCAAAGAGGTGCCTCCTAACCGAATGCAATACATAAACCTCCCACTTAACAGATCAGGGCCTTTGTCTACCTTGACCCTGGCCCATTCCTCCCTTGGAGTGTTTTCAAATAAAACTTTTCCCTCTGCTTTGCTCTTGTACCTCTGCCTTTCAATTCTTTGTTGGGGCATGGACAAGGACCGAGGACAACGAGCTCAACCCGTAACAAAGATAACCTAAAAACATCAACCCATTATTCTGCTCTGGCAATTAAAGCAATAAATTGCTACGGTTCTATTAAAGTCAGCTCTAAATTAAGATTTAGTACCAAAATAAAAGATTAAAAAATAAAACTTTAACTTCATTACAGAATTAGGCTTTATATTTATATATTTACCTCTTTTTCCCTTTAACTTCTATTTAATTTTATATGTACTTTATGGGTTTTCTGTTATTTTTCAATAATGCCTTTGTTTTCCCAAATAAAAGACATAATGATCCCACTAATTCTAAATTAAAATTTTACAGTCAAACTGCCATTATGCTTTTATGTTCATTGCTGTCCTACAGAAAAAAAGTTAAATATCTCTATTACAAGCCAACAAAATAAGATCACTTCTTAAAACTTGTGCCCAATGCTGCATTTGTGGCCTTTTGCAAATGTACAATCACATTTCCATGCCATCAAAACAAAAATGATTTCTCCTCCAAATTACTTTGTATCTCCATAATCAAGTGGACAACTAAACAAAAGTTTACCGAGGTTGGAGATTGTCCTATTCAGAAGAATGGCTGCTTTAATTTGAAATTAGTGCCTCTTCATTTTTTATCCACTGCAAAAAAAGAGCTCCTAGCTTTTTATTAGCAACAAGGAGAAACATTTAAAGACTGGTAAGTAGCTTTTCAAGTCATCAGCCCAGCTGAGGAATTGGCCATTGACAGCTGGACTGTTGGAATATTATGAGTCATCAAAGGAAGCCCATAAGAATCATATGAGTGACATACCAACACTTTAATGTGCCCATCAGAAACTCCCGCAGCTTATGGTGCATGCACAGCTGTAGGTTATTAGGAATGAGCCTTAAATGAACAAGGGAGCCCTCTTTAGGGTCATTCACTATCATAATAATGTTAACTAAAACCTGCTGGTGGTGAAGTAACTTGGTGTAGAACAGTATATCATTGTTTTTTGATGGCTGACATAAGCTATAGGGAATTCAATCTTTTCTTTTGTGTGTTTTGAGATAGTAACTTAATGTCTGGGTTTTGTAGTGATCTCCTGGGGCTAATAAATGTGGGTTTTTACCTGACTTGTACAACTCTTAAAATTCTAAAACATGTGCTTATTAAATAAATAGAATTTCATTTGAATTACATACAAAAAAAGCCACAAAACATATGAACAAAACAACCAAGAGAATCTCTAAATAATTTATTAAATACCTCAAGTGAAAAATCAAATAAATTTATAATTTCCAACCAACATGAAGCTTTGGAATGCCATCCTAGGCTTCATTTGAAGTGAAGATACAGGAGTAGATGTACCTCTCTGTAAATTATCTCTTAAACATTATTGGTAACAGGTTAAAAATATATTATGGTTGACCCTTGAACAATGTGGGGATTAGAGGTACTGACCCCCATGCAGTCAACAATCCAAGTATAACTTTGACTCCCCAAAAACTTAACTACCAACACCCTATTGTTGACCAGAAGCCTTACAGCTAACATAAACAGTTAACACATACTTTGTATGTTATATGTATTACATATTTTATTCCTACAATAAGAAAAGCTAAAGAAAGAAAATGTTTTTTCAAACTGTCACAAATCTCCAAAAAGTTTTTCGATATATCTATTGAAAAAAAAAAAACACTTGTAAATGGACCTGTGCAGTTCAACAGACCTTATTGTTCAAGGACCAACTATACTTATTCGTAAAACTCAACCATTAAGTAAAAAGCAGCTTTATGATAAAGTTAGCCTATAAATGTCATTCTACAATGAAGAAATCATGTTCTTTTCCCATTTGAATTTCAAGTATACAGTTATTCAGAAAAAAGTTATGATAAAATAAAGATCATATGTCATAGTCTAAAAGTAATCAATGATTCTCTCTATTGTTCCTTCAACAAACACTTAGTAAGTACCTATTATGTTTAGGAGCCTGAGATCCCCATGATTAATAACTGTGGCTCACTTTAAAGAGCTCTGTTTCCAGACATAGCCAAGAAATGAAGTCAAGTGTTAAGCCGAATGTGCTTGGCTTCTGCATCAAGCCAATAAGGGAATACCAAAGAATTGCTCATAGCTCGTTATAAGATAATGATCAGATTTTTCTCTTATGTGTAGATGCTTTACTCAATGAGGTTAATACTGCTGAATCAATAAAAGCACTTAATCAAAATGCACAGCCAAGAAACCTATTAAATGAAAGACAGTTTCCAACTTTCCCCTTTCAGTTGTAGTGCTTCTCCCTAAATGAACAGCACTTGAATGAGGACCAATCCTAATAGGAAAGTGTTACTCCGATGCAATACCATTCCTTCTTATACTGCAAACAATTGTCATTCTTCACACACAACTACATGTGACATTCGCACAGGTGAGGAGCAGTGAGTTAGGGGCACATTTAGCTGCTGACAGTCTGATGAGCAAAATGTCTGAAAAGGACATTCTACTGCTGCTGGTTGGACAGTGAGCCCTAGCCCCAGAATGCTCCATTGATTCCCCTCTTTCATTTGATTTTTAAGTTTTTCTCTTTTAAACTTTCTGGCCTGCTTTGTATGTTTTATGAGGGGGTCACTTAGGGGCAGCCACAAAAAGAGACAGAGGAGAGATTCAGGAAAACAGTTTATTATACTCACAGGTCCTAGGCCAGGAGACAGGCAGGGCACGCAGGGCAGGAACACGTGGAAGAACACCAGGGAGGTCAGGAGGCAGAAGACAGGGATGAGGGCAGGGCACAGGCCTCGGGCTTTTCTAGGATTTCTGTGGGAAAAGCAAGGCAGGTAACAGTTTAGGATTGGCTAGTCCAAAATTTCAGTAGGCTTTGGGCTATCAGGATGTTTGTCCTGTCACCTGTGCCTGGCCTGGGGCAGTGAAGGCAAAGGACTGTTGCTCCAGCAGATAGAGGAGGCGTGGCTCAGCACTGGCTGGTTTGCATATCAAAGGCATGCTCTGCCTGGGCCCTTGGCTCCAAGAAAGAGGGAGCCCCAGGGGGGTCAGTTTCTCCCCAGCCAGAAAGATTTTTTAACATATCAAAGCATCACAATATACAGAAAACTTAAAAATATATATAACACATGACCTTAAAATGAACCCAATTAAATAAGCAAGACAAAAAAAGAGAAACCCTGGATTATTTTTATTTTTACACAAAATCGTGGTAAATGATGGTCCCTTATCATGCTTTTCACGGAGCTTTGAGATTTGTTTCCCACCATGATTTATTTTTTCTAAACAGCAATTTTTATGATCATAAATCAGAAGAACAGAAACAAAGATTTAAAGTCCTGTAGTCTCAGCTTCACTGCTCTCTCACTTTTGAGCTGTATTTCAGAATGCCCTTTTTCTTTTTTTTTTCTTTTTTTTTTACATTGAAAGGTTTGGATATGTCATATTTGTTTCTATCTAAAAGACCTCTCAGTGCTAACAACCAGTTCTTTTGATACACACAAGTTTAGTCCAGAGGCCCCTTGGGCTGAGATCCAGGCTGTCAGGCAGGAGACCGAGCAAGGAACTTTGGAGGCCCACTTTGGCCTGTAGCCAGGCACTGGGCCTTGCTCTGTGTTGATGCCTAAATGTGTAAATGATGGCTGAAGGCTAAGTAGAAAGGGATGAGCTGTAAATGTTCACATATTAAACAATGCGAACACCCACAAGAAACAGATTATGTCCACTATTTCCAAAGTGATAAAAATCCTTGGAAGATGTTGCTTTCCGTATGTTGGTTGAACGGCTAGGTGGCCACAGACTTAGGAGGCCTGAGTCCTTCCTTGCTGGCTTAACCCTGTTGTCTTAGGGTGTTTTGAATAAGTTCTCCCTTTTGTTTTTAAAAGTGACCTGATAGTTTTAGTTCAGATAATATCTCCACAATTTTTCAGGAGAACTGAGACAAGGTGCTTGACCCCCATCAGTTTCATCATGTATAAATGGTAATAAATGTGCCTACTTCATAGGGTGGTTGTGAGAATGTGTGTGTAGTAATGCCTATGAGGTGCTGAGAATAAATAGTGCCTGGTACTTAGCAAGTGAGAGTTAGCTATGACTTTATGTCTGTGATTTTATTTTATGACTCAAAAAGTATATGTATTGGTTTCTTACATTATGAATCATCATTAGTTATCTGCCTAAAGATATATATGAAATAAAAATCAGGAGACACTGCCTTTAAAGAGAATATACATTTTTACTGCAGATAATATATAATTTTTGGCCTGGGGTAAACAGAACAGTATCAGTTGATTCTTTAAAATTGGAGTTAGGCATATAATAAATAAATGTAGAGTGTACTATTCATTCAATGCTGAAATACAGTATTTCTTTAAACAATTCTCAGCTCAGAAAATAACTTGCCATCAATGGGTATAAAAACTCTGGTATCCTCCATTTCACAAAAAATTTAATTTTGGAGTCATGTGATCTAAATTCATGAAATTAATGATATTTGGATGTATATATATATGCATCTGTGTATATAAAAATGCCACCTTCTCACATATGTGCATGTTTGTGTGTAGTGGCTTCATTCATCAAGATATTGATACATTTGGCCATATTAAAACTAAAAGACATTTAGAGAAAGTGACAAGACTAGCCACAAAATGGGAGAAGATACTTGCAATAGATATAACTGAAGATGATACTATTAATAATATATAAAAAGTCATGCAGATCAATAAGAAAAAAAACAGAAAAATGAGTAAAACGCAGAAATATTTCATACAAAAGAAATACATTTAGCCAATAAACAGATGATGTTGATCAATGTCATGAAAAACCTTGATGATGCATGTGAGATTACACCATATCAAACTTCAAAATTGGCTGCAAAAATTAAGAAGTTTCATAATACCAAGTAGAGAGTGTAACTGTCTTGCCAGTTTTATGAAAATAAGTTGTAAAATTGTAAATCTTGTAGACTTGAACACTTGTATACCCTATGGGCAGCAATTGCTTCCAAGGTACATATGCAAGGTAAATATTTGCATGTTTGCATCAGGGACTGACATAAAAGGTGTCCTACACCAAACCAGAATTCAGAATAGCAAATGCTTTAAAATTCTCAAATGCCCATTGCAGGAAAATGGATAAATTGTGGTATATGTTCACCATATATTATAAAACATTAAAAAATGAATGGTTTACAGATACAACATGATTGAATCTTGGTAACAATGCTGAATACAAAGCAAGACTAAAATAAAACCAATGTATTGTCTAAATATATGCAGATCATTTTGTTTATGTATATATGTGATAGAACTATTTATAAGTGGAATAAATCCAAACTATAGAATATTATTTACCTTTGAGGGAGAAAAAAAGGTTGGAAAAGAGTATACAGATAAATTTTAAGATAATATTCCACTTCTTGGGTAGGTTATAGACTCATAAGCTCCTTTACATTATTAAAGCCAACAAGTAAAAGAGGGCCATGCCTGTTCAAATGATAATAGTGTGTCCTGGAGCAAGAATTATGATTAATCCAATTCCAGGCATCTGGAGTCCAGAAAAGGCAGCTACCTTTGAAAGATTAGTGGTGAGTGGAAATATGCTTTTAAAGACTTTCCTTGTATTTTGTGTTGTACTTAGTAGCTTACGAGAGTCATTCCATATGTAATTACTTTAGCTTTTTATTCAAATGACAAAAGATAACGTTTTACAGAATAGAAGAGCTTTTTCCTTTCACATTTTACAAAATCTACTACAGTGATTGCTGCCTAGCAGGCAATGGGCACTATGGCATATGCCTTCAAAGATTCACGAAGTGTTTGGGGAACTTAGCAGAAATAGCAAATGGATCTATTTAAAAAAAAACATACACACAACAAAGTAGAGAAACCTATCTGCTTTTCTTCTTGCCAGTCACCTTTATTTTGAGATCATAGGTGTTGTGCATGCCTTGCACTCCGTTTCCAGTGAAGAGTAGTGATCAAGTTGAACAGTACACTGTCAGATGTTTAAATATGAATGTGTATTCCATTTATAAGTATAATCAAAGGGAAAATGTATGGCACAGTTTGTAAAAGACTCAAGAAAGAGCTTTTCAAGTTCATTAATCTTCTAATTTTTACTGCCTACGTTTATACTTAAATGTTACAGAAAAGCACAGCTTTAGACTCATGCTTCATGCTTGGTAATTGCAAGTTTAAAATTAAAATTCATTATTGTAATCAACTGAATTGATTCGTTCGTAGCAATTGAACAAAGAATATATAATTTAGAGGTGTAGTAAATATCAATAAAATAGAATGGTGGACCAACATATAGAATATAAAAAGATAAAACCCTAAGTTTGAACCAACCTAACAAAACTGTTCACAAATACGTAGCCAGTTATTCAATCTACATCATAGGGCTGTGACTGACTCCAGAAATGAAAAGGCAGAAATGTTCTTACTGCAGAATTTTAAGAAGACTCTGACAACAGATGTGGCATTTGATCATAATCTCCAAATTGGTGATGTCAAGAAGTGCAGCTGAGGAGCATATGTGCATATGTTTCCTCCCATGGTCCTGTGGCCACATTTTATTACTCATCTGTTTTTATCCAGAGAGCTTTCTAGTTCAAGAGAAGCCGAGAGTGAGGCATAATGAATAGGAAAGGGGCAAATTTTCATTCATGCAATAAACATTCATTCCATATCTTCTGCATGCCGTGAACTGTGCTGCCTGCTGGAGAGTAGTACTGAGCAAAGATGGGAAGACCCCTGCCCTCGTGCAGCTTACAGTCCTGCAGGGGATGCAGCTGAGCGAACGGAGAACCCAGCTGCGGTGTACTGTGTACTGTGGTGGAGAGGCTGCCATGCTGTAATGCTTCAGCCATCTGAACTCTGGGAATCCACAAACACGTTCCCAAACCAGAGAGTGCCACACTCCAGATCAACTTACATGACACTCTCTAGGGATGGGACACAGGCATGGTAGTCTTTTAAGACCCCCAGCTAATACTGAAGTGTAGGTATCTTTGGGAGCCACCAGTCTAGAAACAAGAAAATAAAGGGTAACTAAAACTGTTCTCTGCATAGTGGTTCTGGCATAATTTTCAGGCTATAAACTCAGATGTATAAAATAAATGTTTCACTTTTCTATAAATGACTGCAGTTTTTCTTCTAAGCCCCCAGTTCCACAAGGTACTGAAGTTTGCCTCTCAGTCAATCCATGCTCTCTCTCACTTCTCCCCTGTGTTCTTTCTTCACTGGGGCTGAGGGTAGGGAGAATTATGAAGTACCAAGACAGGAGAGAGGGGTTAGCAGGGGTGAGCACTGTCCAACTCCCAGCTAACATCCATCCCTGTGGGCTAAAGTGAGTCCCCTCAACATATGGCTTCTCCAGCATCCATTGCTGAGACGTCTGCACAGCAGCCCCATCCCATCCACAGGGGCTCTCAGGCCCTCAGCTTGCTGCTTACAGCCCCACTGCCCCTGGCCCAGTTGCAAACATTCTGCTCCGCCCTACATCACACTGAAGTTCAAGGAGCAGGGTGAGCCTTCAAAAACAGAACAGAAAGTAATTATTGAGAGTGAGAAACACTGTTTAATAATATATCAAAATAAATCATGATATATATTTCTCCTATCATTCACTAATTTTGCAAAGGAATTTTTATATTTGTTAAACTTTGTGTGATTTGTATTATCAGTATTATTTTTGGCCCTCTGCTTCTTTCCTGAAATCTTTTTAAGCTAGTTGTCCATTTTGTGGGAGTTAATTTTTTTATTAAAAAATATAATCCATAAGCCTACTTAACTGAACGCAAAAAACTGCAATACTGTGCAATATATTGAAAGCTAACACACTATGAAGATGATCAGACTCTTTGCTTCAAAGAATTTCCAGTATTCTCTCAGGAAACCTCCTGGACTACATGTGACTCATGACTGGCTGACAAGCCACTGGTATCAATTTATTTTTAAGAGTACTTAAATTTTCCATCAATACAAGTTAAACCCATTTAACAATGAATCTTGGCCAGCATCTGTCTTGAAACAGTTCTTTAGTTCCTATATGAATCTCTTTTTTGCATACTCATCTAGGGATTGTGTTTCTAGCACTGGCAAACAATAAATTATTGAAGTGACAGCCTGTATTTATGGTTGGTGAAATCACTGTTGCTCTATGACTTTGATTTTTTTTTTGATCCCTTGAAAAACTAACCGCCTCAGAATATACATATTTAGTTTCTGTATCTCTAGATCACTTTCCATGAAAAAATGCAACAGTTCACTGGAATATATGAGGATGAATTTTGTTAGGTTAGGAAATATTTAACATGAAACAGCAGTTCAGCAAAAGTTTTTATAAAGTATACTTAACATTAGTAAAAGATATATGTAGATTTGGAGAAATCCTGGAAGGAAACAAGAAATCAAATGATTACAAATTAGGTGACTCGGAAATGTGGGAAATGGGTATCTTTCTTTTAGATATCCTTAAATCTTTCAATGTACTATAACGCTAAATATTTTTAACAGTCCCATGATGCTTATTATGCTAGATAAAACAGAACTACCACTCTGCTCACCAGAATATAGTATAGGGCACGTCTGGGCTTGAGTAAAGTTTCTAAAACTGTAACTAAAATCCCCATCCTAGCTAGTCAATAGCACAAGAATTAGGATACTCCTGTTATAAAGGAGTACTTCTTTCTATAAAAGTTTTTCTATATCTGAACATTAAAGGTCTAACTACCATGGCAAGTTTATTTTTAAATTGCAGTATGGTGGTATAGGTATGTCAAAATATTTATCATTTATTAATAAAATTGTGCTCAAGCTGAGCACTTTTAAATACACAAGAGTACATTCCCAGTGCACTCTGCGGTCATTTGATTGCCATGTAGCAGCCTGCCTGATTGCCTGTTATCTGATCAGTAGAAGTGGTTCAGAACTTGATGTGGTATAGCAGAGAAAGTTCAGGTTCAGAACACTGACTGAGAGCTGAGTGTGATGCTACATGCTATTGAAAGAGGAATTAAAAGTTCTCTAAATGAGAATCAGCAAATCTGTTGCCTTTTTGAGAAAGGAATAGGAGCATCATCCAGGCTTAGATCAACTTTCCATATACCAGCTGATCTTCCTGTGCACTGATGCTTCCCCTACTTAAAGTAAAGTGAGTTCTTACAGTCACGGTGGACATGGTATCTCGATTATGGCAGGAAGAAGAGAATCAGAAGGACACACCTTCTTTTGATAAGAAGTAAATTGATTGTAATTTCCAAATTGAAACAAAAATGCCCAAATATAGACACTCTTCCCCCCAACTTTTGGCAAGTTCAAAATCAGGTTTATTGAGCTTCATTATACTTAGGTGCTATTTGCAAGGACTGTGGGATTCCAGAGATGATCACACCACATGCATCTTATAGTCAAGTAGGAACATGTAAGTATAAACAGATAAAGTGCAAGGCAGAATTAAGGAATGGGCATAGAAGAGATGACTTAAAGTTTGTAAGAAAGTTAGATGCTTGGCTGAGAGGATCAGATCAGGAGGAACTCTATGGAGGGCACAGAATTTGAGGTAGACAAATTATAGGTAAGATTGCAATAGGCTGGATATAAAGAAGGCTTTTCTGCGGATAAGAACTGTAAGAAAAAAAGACAGAGGGGCCGAGACATGGAGATCAGGATGGGAGAAAGTTAAGCCATGGAACATGGAGTCTGTACAGGAAAGTGAGAGAAACATACTGTATAGAGAGTGAACACACTATCAGACCATGATCTGAACTTAGCTACCTGATGACATGTTGGACCTTGTCAGATTTAGTTTTCTTTTCTAACTGCACAAAAAGAGAAATGGAGAGAAAGGTTTATTTGAATTAGTTACCAGCACTTATATAATGGGAGATTACACATAAAGATCTAAATCTTTGGCTTCTCTTTTCAAATGTAAAGTTCTGGCAACAATGCAGGGCCTGCATTGCCACATATCAGTAATGAGTAGATATGAGCAGAAGTGACCCCTGAAGAGGGCATAAATAAATTCAGTTGATGGCCACAGTTTCTAGCACTTCCTATTTTCTCTTGCAAATGTTGGTTGCCATTTATTATTATGACTAGGCTGGCTTTTTATATTGTTGTTGTTTGTAGTACAGGCAAAAGTTTTTCTTACACCCTGATGCCTGTAGGTATTTGAGGTTTTATTTTTTTACCTCCATCATAGGGGAAGACATATTTAGGTGTCTGATTGGGAGGGGGACAAAGATGGAGGAGTAGAAAGGCAAGGCAGAAACCCCCTCCTATGCACACACCAAGGAAGCAACTACAGCAAATACAACTAACCCTGAAAATGACCTGAAGACTGCAGAACAGACCATCTATACCTGGGGAAGAAGGAGAGACCACACAGGGAAGGGTAAAGAGACAGAGCCATGATCATTCAGACCCCAACACTTCCCCCAGCCCAGTCTACAGGAAGGAGGAAGAGGAATGGAGCAGGGAGGGGAGAAGCACTCAGGAACTCGGCACCCATGGCCCTTGAGATCTGCTCTGGGATCAGGAGTCCACACTGCACTGGGTTTTGGTGATTGATGGGGCTGGACACCAGAGAGAGTTGGAGCACTCTGAGAGGCTGAGACTCCATTCAGTTGTGGAGGACAGGCACAGGAGTCCTGCTGAGACCCCAAACAGAGGCAGCACTTTGAAAGATTTACTAGCAGAGGGAAAGGTACCTGATGGGTAAGCATTGGACAGAGCTCTTGCCACAGGAGAAAGGGCAGGTAGATGACACTTCCTCAGACCTCCCTCAGCCCAGCAGGTCAGACACTTGTGGGAGCCTCAAATTCTCCATCCTTCTCACTGGAAACTCAGCCAGGAAGTGCTTCTCTGTGCAGGGCAGCACCTGCAGGATCCAGCTAGGAGCACTCCCTCCACATGGGTGGCCCAACGCTGTGCTGCATGCCCTGCTTTGGGGGAGTGCTATGCTCCAGCCCTAGAGCTGCATGACCACCACCCACCCCTCTAGTTCAGCACCTCCATCATTGCAGAGTGGGTAGAGGGCAGCACTACCAACAATGATCCCAGAGAGCTCACAAAGGGCAGGCCGAGGCAAACTCCCATCCACAGAAATCTGAGGTGGGTCACAGCAGACAGACAGAAAGAAGGCCCCACCCATAGCTGACCAACAGCAACTGGGGGTCCACCGCAAAGGAGAACTGGGCACTGGAGAGCAAAGATTCTTGACCTTCTGGGCACCACAGGATGCCTTCTTCATAAAGTCTTTACTTTCTAGACCAAGAAGCACAGTGGATCCATACAATAAAAACAAAGACACACAGAAACCCTGACAAAATAAGGAGGCAGAGGAATATGTTCCAAACAAAACTATAGGATAAGACAGCAGAAAGAGGACTAAATGAAATGGAGATCACCAATATTCTTGATAAAGATTTCAAATAACAGTCATAAATATGCTCACTGGTCTGTGGAAAAGTATTGACAATCTCAGGGAGGACTTCAACAGAGAGAGAAGAGCTGAAAAAAAAGTCACTCAGAACTGAAGACTACAGGAAATGAAATATATAATGGAGGGAATGAATAATAGATTGCTGCAAGTAGAGGAGACAATCCATGAGATGGAAATTAGAAAGCAGAAAAACAATGAAGTTGAGGAACAGAGAGAAAAAGAATCTCTAATAATGAAAAGATGCTAAGAGAGCTGTGTGACCAATCCAAAAGAAACAGTATTCACAAAACATGGGTACCAAAAGGAGAAGAGAGAGACAAAGGGGTAGAAATCTCTTTGAAGAAATAATTGCTGAAAACTTTCCCAATCTGGGGAAGGAAATAGACACCCAGGTCCTGGAAATAGACACATAGCCCCTAACAAAAGGAACTCCAGGAAGACAACACCAAGGCATATAATAATTAAAATGACAAGGATTAAAGATAAAGAGAGGGTAATGAAAGCAGCCTGAGAGAGGAAAAAAAAGATACTTATAAGGGAAACTTGTAAGTATAAGCAGACTTCTCAGCAGAAACTACAGGCCAGAGGGAGTGCCATGAAATATTTATTTTATTGAAACAGAAAGACCTTCAACCAAGAATCCTCTACCCAGCAAGATTATCACTCAAATTTGAAACAGAAATTAAACAATCCCCAATAAATAAAGGCTCAAGGAATTTATAACTACTAAACTGGCATTACACTATGTGTTAAAGGGACTGCTGGAGATGGAAATGTTCTTAAGCCTAAGTAGTTTTTACCAGTGAAAATAAACCCATAGTAAAGGTACTAGAACAATAACTTACCAAGCTAATGTGAAATTAAAATAAAACAAAAGTAGTAAAAACCAACTACACAAAAATAATCAGTCAAGAGATACACAAAAAGTGCAGATTATTACATCTAGTACATAATGTGTAAGGAGGAAGAAAAGAAAAAAAGAAGTAATTTTAGATTGTGTTTGAAATAGAGTGATCATCAACCTGATATAGACTGTTATATAGTCAGGAAGTTATCCTTGAACTTTACAGTAACTACAAACCTAAAGCCTGTAATACATACACAAAAAAATTTTTTAATAGAAATTCAATCACAACACTAAAGAAAACCATCAAATAAAAAGTATAAGAGAGGAAGAAAGGATCAGAGATGAACTATGAAAACAATTAATAAAATGACAATAAGTACATATCTATCAAGAATTACCTTAAATGTAATAGGACTGAATGCACCAATCATAGATACAAATGGCAGGATGCATAAAGAAATAAGACCCATCTATATGCCACCTAAAAGAGAATCATTTCAGACCCAAAGACATACGCAGACTGAAAGTAAAGGGATGGAAAAAGATAAATCATGCAAATAATGAGAAAAAAGAAGTCATAGAAGTACTTATATCAGACAAAATAGACTCCCAAACAAAGAAAATAACAAGAGACAAAGAAGGACATTACATAATGACAAAGGGGTCAGTCCAACAAAAGGACATAACCATTATAAATATCTATTCACCCAACATAGGAGCACCTAGATATGTAAAACAAATACTAACAAAATTTAAGAGGAAATAGACTGGAACTCATTTATTGTAGGAGACTTTAACACACTGCTCACATTAATAGATCAATGAGACAGAAAATAAGTAAGGAACCAGAGGCACGGAACAATACATTAGATCAGATGGACTTAACAGGTATATATAGAACATTCTGCCCAAAAGCAGCAGGATGCACATTTTTTTCAAGTGTACATGAAACATTCTCCAGAATAGATGACATATTAGACTCCAAAATGAACCTCAATAAATTCAAAAAGATTGATATGGTAGCAAGCAACTTCTCAGACCACAATAGTATGAAACTAGAAATAAAATACACAAAGAAAACAAAGGAGTCCACAAACACACAGTGACTAAACAACATGCTTCTGAATAATCAATGGATCAGTGAACAAATCAAAACAGAAATCAAGCAATACATGGAAACAAATGAAAACAAAAAAACCACAAAAGTCCTAAATTTGTGGGATGCCACAAAGTGGTTTTAAGAGAGAAGTACATAGCAACACAGGCATACCTCAAAAACAAGAACAATCCCAAATAAATAATCTAAACTCACAGATAAAGAAACTAGAAAAAGAAAAAAATGAAACCCAAAATTGGTAGAAGGAGGGACATAATAAAGATCAAAGCAGAGATCAATTAAATAGAGAAGAATGAAACAATAGAAACAATGAAACCAAGAGCTGATTCTTTGAGAAAATAAACAACATAGACAAACCCCTACCCAGAGTTATCAAGAAATAACAAAATCAGAAATGAAAAAGGAACTGTATAACAAATACCACAGAAATAAAGAGAATTATTAGAGAGTTCTATGAAAACTTATATGCCAATAAATCAGACAACCTAGAGGAAATG
Organism: Manis pentadactyla; assembly: GCF_030020395.1. Classification (NCBI taxonomy): domain Eukaryota; kingdom Metazoa; phylum Chordata; class Mammalia; order Pholidota; family Manidae; genus Manis; species Manis pentadactyla. The sequence goes on from NC_080024.1 coordinate 55,185,657, forward strand.
AACAAATTTCTAGAAAAATACAACCTTCCAAGACTGACCCAGGAAGAAAGAGAAAATATGAACAGATCAATTACCAGCAATGACATTGAACTAGTAATCAAAGGACTCTCAAAAAACAAAATTTCATGTCCAGATGGCTTCACAGCTGAATTTTACAAAACATTTAAAGAAGAGCTAATCCCATTCTTCTTAAAGTATTCCAAAAAGTAAAAGAGGAGAAAATACTTCTTAAAGTATTCCAAAAAGTAAAAGAGGAGAAAATACTTCTTAAAGTATTCCAAAAAGTAAAAGAGGAGAAATGTATGAAGCCAGCATGACTCTAATACCAAAACCAGTCAAAGACACCACAAATAAAGAAAATTATAGACCAGTATCCCTGATGAACATAGATGAAAATACCCTCAACAAAATATTAGCAAACCAAATTCAAAAACACATTAAAAGGATCATCCACCACAGCCAAATGGGATTTATTCCAGGGATGGAAGGATGTTACAATATTTATAAATCAGTGAATATTTTACACCACATTAACAAAAAGGATAAAAACCACATGATCATCACAATAGATGCTAAAAAAGCATTTGACAAAACTCAACATCCAATCATGATAAAAACTCTCAACAAAATGAGTATAGAGGGTACATAACTCAGGATAATAAAGCCATATATGACAAACCCACAGCTAAAATCATACTTAATGGTTAAAAGCTGAAAGCTTTTCCTCTAAGGTCAGGAACAGGAGAAAGATGTCCCACCCTCACCATTTTTATTCAACATAGTACTGGAGGTCCTAGCCTTGGCAATGAGTTAAGATGAAAAATTAAAGGCATCCAAGTTGGTAATGAAGAAATTAAACTGTCACTGTTTGCAGATGACAGTATTTTACATATAGAAAACCCTAAGGACTCTACCAAAAAACACTATTAGAACTAAAAACTGGATTCAGCAAAGTTGCAGGATACAAAACTAATACACAGAAATCTGGCATGTTCCTACATACTACAATGTACTAGCAGAAAGAAAGATCAGGAAAACAATTCCATTTACAATTACATCAAACTTCATGTGAGCAACATTGTGGTTTCAACATTCACCCATATTAAGTACCCCATCACATCCCGTTGCAACCACTGTCCATCAGTGTAGTAAGATGCTCTAGAGTCATTACTTGTCTTCTCCACGCTATACTGCCTTCCCCCATGACCTACCTATATTCTCTGTGTTAATTATAATGCTCCTTAATCCCCTTCTCCCTCCTTCCCCACTCCATTCCCTTTGGTAACCACTGGTCCCTCTTTGGAGTATGTGACTGCTGCTGGAGCTGTGTTGCTTTATAACCCCATACACAAAAATAAACTCAAGGTGGATTAAAGACTTGAATGTAAGGCATGAAACCATAACACTCTTAGAAGAAATCATAGGCAAAAACCTCTAGAAGAAATCATAGAAAAAAATGAGCAGTTTTTTCCTGGACACATCTCCTCAGGCAAGGAAAACAAAATAAAAAATGAACAAGTGGGACTACATCAAACTAAAAAGCTTCTGTACAGCAAAGGACACCATCAGCAGAACAAAAAGGCAACCTATAGGATGGGAGAATATATTTGTAAACAATTTATCCAATAAGGGCTTAACATCCAAAATATATGAATAACTCATATATACCTCTACACCAAAAACAAGAACAAAAACAAAAAAACCCACAAATAACCCAGTTAGGTGGCTGATTAGAGGAGTCCCTTAAAAAGCTTAATCTAGAAAGGAAAATAAACTTGAAGAGGGAAAACAGAAGTGGGAAAAACAATTAGTGGCTAATTCATCAGTCAAGTAAGAAGTAAAGAGAGTTGGAGTTTGGTCCATGAGTGGCAATGGAAAGAAAAAGATACCTCAGAGATAAAAACCAGGTGACTTACTGAATTGGAAGATCAGATGGTTGTGGGGTCAACTGCAGGATTTCCAGGATCTCCCGCCTGGCCTTTGTCCATTTAAGTATCAATAGGTGTTGAGCGCTGCAGCCTCCCTCAGCCTCCGCGTCACGGGGTGGAGAGAGAACAGCCATTCTCTCATCCCCTCCGTTCCTGGTTACATAATTGGTCTTGTGTCTGCCAGTCACCAAAGTTCCTCCAATGGAGTTCGTCCTAGAAGGGGCTGGCATGAAGTAGAGAACTCACTTTGAGGGCAGAGAGTGAGCGGTCGCTGGAGGAGAGGGACGGGGCCCAGCTAGCAGATATGAGCAAGCTGTGAGCAGTAAAAGACAGTTTCTTCCAACCTAGCCTTTCCCTTGACTTATTTTGGTTTCGCTGATTTCATAGGGAACATGCCCAGAGTCAGGAACACCCTTCCCCCACAGAGGAACAGATGGAGAAAGAGCAAGTAATGAAAAAATGACTGAGACTCAGACCAGAGTAGAATGGTGGTTCCAGTAACACAAATAGAGGTGAGCAAAGTATGGAGTTCTTTCTGATTTTCCCAGTGGAGATTACCGCTTGCTTTGAGGCATGGTGAGTTTGTGTTGCCTGCTGGACACACTGGTGAGAAATTCAGCAGGAGGTGGAGCCGTTTCTCAAGGTAAATAGAGCACAGCAATTAAAAGCATGGGCTTTTGAGTCAGAGCTGATTCCTAACCTACAAAATAAGGGTAATATTAGATCTTACTTTCCTTGAGAAGCCTAAGAAAATATGTAATCCACAGTGACTGCTTTTGTTATGTATTTGAAATGAGAATTACCTAAATGTTCGTAAACACTCATGGAAGCTATGAACATGGAAGAAACAGCTAAAGAAAAGACTATAGAAAGAAAACATTTGATGTGAAAGCCACTTAGAAAACAACTAGAAATGCAGTGATAACTAAGCCAACCTTTTGTTAATTCTGGATTCAACCCAACCTGACAGTCACTGGATGCAGACTAGGGAGCAGAATTCCAGGGATATAATATACCTGCTTTTAAATTCTTGAATAGCCTCTTTTGGCACATGGATCATTAAGCTGTATTTCTATGTAGCTGACTGATACATTTATCTTCAGTAGTGACTACAGACTTTAAGACACATCACTCAAGAGGATTGGTGAGTCAGATAAATCTTAATGCCTGGAAGGATGGATGAGTGGATAGGGGATAGTACTGCCAAAATTAAAAGGATTTTGTCAAAAGAACCTATTCTCAGTTAGTTTAGAGATACAATAGACTTTCGGCATTAGTGAATTTAACATTTGTATTTTCTACCTCTCACAAAAGTCAGACAAAAAAGAAATACTCAGACAAAATAAAATTGAGCAGGTCTAGTGTCAGCATTTTATCTCAACATGTCTCTTGTGTTAAAAAAAAAAAAAATCCATTTCCAACCTCTCTTCCCCAAGATAGTAAACCCTAGAGCTGGAAATAGAAGTAAAGAAGCCAGTGAGGACACTGGTTCTCACTGAATGTTCGGTTCAGCAGTGAGTTAGTTACCAAAATGTGAACAGGTCATATAGAAGTAAAAGCAATTGAACAGTTTTCACCTATAGTCCCATCAGAGTAAAAATTGTTCACTTAGTGAGAAAAAAAATTATTGAAAGTCAAAAAGATTGTTAGAATATGGTAGTTTGCATAAACATTTCATGTTATTTTAGGGATTCATGAGATGCCATGTGACAAGGTGTGCCATATTGATTGGTTATGGGCATGTCTTTTTAGAGTCTGTCAGAAACAAATACCATCTAAAAAGACAGTTCATCATTAGGCAGGGAAATAGGAATTTTAGTCTCAGTTTGCCATATAGCCACTTTTGTCCTGTCACATAAATAAGCTTTGGCAATTATGTTACTGAACCAGCCCAGTTCTCAGTTTACTTAAGGCACAAGGAAAGGAGGTGAATGAATTAAACTGAATGACCTCTAGTTTTGAGAACATTCCAAGCCTGACAATTTATAGAAATGACATGCAATAGATAGGGTTTCTGCAATATGTACTATGTTAATCTGCCTTTCTTTTCTTTGCACTCATCTAAATTGTATGTTTGGGATGAGTTCAAGAGTTTATCTGCCTTCACAGAGGACCTTGTTTTTTGTTAATTTCCCTAATACTAGGTTCTGGAACGACTGATAAAATGGAGCCTTCAAATGAAGACAATTATCCTAGGCTTATCATTAGGGTAAGCCTAGAGATGGCTTACTAAGTACAAGATACAATTTTGAAGAATTTCCAACTCACCCAGAGAATCACAGGGACTTCTTTTAGCTGCTCCTGGTACACAGTTTATATCCTCAGCCTCCTACTAGTTCTTCAAAAGAGGCCAGCACTGACCAGCATTTTGCTTTGTTTTTCAGATTCTCCTCTTCAAGAAAGAGGCAATGGTACAAAGTTTTTCCAAAAAAAAAAAAAAAACCCTCAAAATTGCCTCAACTTAGGATATGTCATCTGTTTTTGCAGCTCAGTTATGATTCTTGGACAAACTGTGTTAGAGGCAGTGCAGCACAGGTTCTGGGGCCCAGGGTGTCCAAGCTTCCTCACACATACCTAGATTCAGCTAGAACAGGTCCACATAAAACAAAATAAAGTCATCAGAACTGTTTTTCCTCAGGAGATACATTGATTGTTCTTCTTCAACTGAACTCTGTACATCTTGATATCTTGAAAAGCAATTTGCAGTAAGGAAAATAAAACCCAAATTTCTCAATAGTATTTTTATAGTAATAATTTTCATAATTTTAAAGTTGAGGAATTGAAAATGTATTTGAAATATTTGACCTAAGTTGTCAAATTTTGACTGATTTTATAGTAAATACACATATAGCAAAGCTACATTTTTGTGGCTTTCATTACAAAAATGTTCCCAATCTGCAGAGCTCCTAACTAAAACCATTAAATATTAGACACAGAAATCTGCTTTGCTGGCTGGATATGACTGCTAGAACAATAATATATTAACGACAAAAAGCATTTTACTGACTAGAGATGGGCAGTGACCCCTTGGAGAGAATACAAAGCATGCTGAATAGATTTCAGGCAATTAAGAGCATAGGAAGTACATCCAGAATATCATGAATTTATAAGACAGAGGCATTTTGTTTCAGACAATTTTATGGCATGTACTTTTCCCAAGTTCTAATATTTCTTCCTTGAATAAAATATTCACAAAGAAACTGGATAATCAAAATTACTTTGAGCCTCCTGGCCTGGGTCACAAAGTAATGTCAGAATTTTTAGAGAGGCCCTTCAGATCAGAGCCCTCTAATTTTAGTACTAATCAAACTAAACCATTTGGAAGCATTCTGATTTGTTACTCCTGTACCTTATTATATTCATTTTCTCACTTCAATCAGGTCCTGGATGATTTGTTTCTGTTCTAGTTAGAGCCCATGTAAGAATAGTGGGATCCTACTAATAAGCATTGGCCTGATTCTCCCATCCCTATGCCCCTGTAACTTCAACAAAGTTGAAATCCCTTTCAAAGTTGAGAATTCATGTGCTGTCCATATGGGAATATTTGTGCACCTTTAAGCTGATTGTTTCTTTGTTGCTATTATTTATCTTCTCTAAACAAATAGAATAAGCAGGGCATGTCATGCCCCTATTTTTGAGATAAGAAATTCTAGAAAGTACCTAGTGGTCCAGCTGGGAAATGTTCTAACACTATAGTCTTTCCTGGTTTTTCAATTTACTACAGGTGGATAATCCCTGAAAAACCCAAGACAGTGAACAGATTGAATCATTTTTAACAGTTTGGATCTTGAATGAATTCCAAAGTGCTTAGAGTCAAGCTGTTTTCCCTCTTTAACTAAATCTCCTTTCTTTAACTAATGTCTCAAAGATTAAATATTTTTTCTTTGAAAATTGGTCGAAAGTACTGGAAAATGTCTGCTTTAGAAAACCACTTTCATTATAAAATGAACATTTGGACATTACAATTACACTGATATTTTAATTGGTGTTGTCATAAACTTAGGGGGAGGAACCGTCTCTTCAAATCTTTCTTTGGTAGGCTAAAGTTCTCCAAAAGAGACATAATTCTAAGGAAATTGAGTAATTAAAAGATAACTGGAATATTTCACTATACAAATACTATAATGGGGCTTTGAAAAGAAAAGTTGCAGACTTTCAACATTAAATACCCAGTAAGGTATTTTCCAATCTTCTAATGGACCTCAAAATTCTAGTTTGCTATAAAGTCTATCACCAGCATGACATGACTACTCTAAATTTAGCACCAATCAACCTTGCAGACTGAACTTGCCAGCAACTGAAACAAAGGTCAAGGAAGTAAAAGTATGCACATTGCTTAAAAGCCAGTGTATATTCAACTAAATTATAATGCATATAACAAAATAAATAAAAATATAAAGCTTAACCAACTAGCATGCAATCTCTGAGATTTGATTTCAATATACCTGAAAGTGATCTCTCTTTGTTAAATATGTACACTTGGATGTTTTCAAAATTTGCTTTGGATTTCCATTATCAGTGAGCACAGCCAAAACTACCTCTTACTTCCTTTCAAAATGGCAAATGTTAAGGAGAAAGATAGATTGCTGATTTCGGACATAAAGGAAATAGCATTAGCAATAATGTCCAGGAGATTTATCATGGTGTATGAAAATGCACTTTTTATAGTCATTTTGTGTCAAGGAAAACCTTTCAATCGAGCCATCTCATTCCACTATATGCACAGGAAACATTTATCGTCATAATCGCAGGGATCAATGAACACTGTAGAAACCACGTCGTGAGGTTAAATGAGCACAGGCTTTGCTGTCACTTCCAGGCTGACAAATTCTGGCCAAACTTACACTGATGCTATGAGAATATAAGCTATTCGGGAGGAGGCAAAAAGACAATTTATCCTAGCAGTTGCTTTGGAATTTGAACATTAAGGGGAAAAAAATCAAATTTGGCACCTGTGTTGTATGAAATGCATAGCTACATAAGAAAATCTCATCTTTTTTGTGAAAACTTCTGTTTCCCCAGTTGCACCGCTTGAAAGTGAATCTGTGCACCAGAAGGTTGTTCAGGATTATGAAACTTAATGCATTTTACCACAAGCAAATATAAACATTTTCAAGGAAAGCACGGGCAAGAGACATGAAAGACCATATGTTTCCTATGCTCTCCATGTCAAAATAATACCAGTCTCCAGAAAATAACTGCGAGTCATATTGAGTTATTTTACCAGATATTTTCCAAAAGTTACTTGGAAGAAAGTACGGTGCACTCCATGTACCATAGAGTGGATAAAATAGATTTCCTCAAACCAAACATATTACATTCATGAATTATTTTATTGGCCATAACACTTTATAAAATTTCTGAATTTTACTGTTCATGGGTAGTGGCAAAAGTAAACATGAGATAAGAGAAAACAGAGGTTTAATTTTCTGGAAAATGTTTCTCAACAAGCTGTGTCAACTCCTTTAAGTTAAACTAATATTCTTAATACCCCAAAATAAATGGCATTTTCTGTTCCCAGAGGCTGATTTTCTATTCTCCTGCTGAGAACCTGTAACTTTTCATGGGTTCATGCCACTTTTGCCATGCTCTGTTTTGAAGTTCACACACACACACACACACACACACACACACACACACACACACACACACACACACAGAAAAAGAACAAATCAACCTGGGAGAGAAAGGGCTGAGGCAAAAGTTCTGTAAGCCTCCTTCCAGCTCCAACATGCCACAGGTGACCTTTGTAACCTGCATCAAAATACTGCTTAGGTGACTAGCTGGATGGAACACCACAAATGATGTCCAGCCAATCATCCTTCTCAGACTGTTCTTAGAAATGGCCTCTTGCATTGCAAGCTACTTTCTAAATAATGATATCAAAGCTTGGGGAATGAATCCCCAAAACAAAAATCCCTAATATTAAAGAAAAAAACATGCACTAGAAATAGTCATGCAAACTGAAGACAGGGAAAGAGAAGGGCAATCAGAATGGAAGGATTCTTCACTTGTGATTCTGATAACTTATCTGTCTCTTCCAGAATTTCCTTCCTAGTCTTTTTATATTTTTAGGATCCCAAATTTACTTCCTAAACCCTCTGTTTATTGAAGACCTACTGTGTACCAGACCTTTGGCTAGATGCTTACTATACCCTATTTCATTTAATCTCTATAGCAACCTAATGCACATCATGACACACACACGAGGGCTAAATAATTTTCAAGGCCCAGTACAAAATGAAAATGTGAGGTCCCTGGTTCATAAAGCAGGTCAAAAGTGTCATTACAGGCACTAAAATATAAAGCCTTTGCCTTTCTTTCAAGGTCTCCCTCAGGGTGTTTTTATTTGCTGTACAGTAGTCCCTCCCTAGGGCTGGGGAATGATCTGGACCAGAGCAGCTGCTCACAAAGCCCGAGCCCGCTCATTACACAGAGTGTGTGAGGACCTGCATGCGGACAGCTTGTCAGCTGCCAGATGGCCTGGCTGCATTTGTTGGTTACCCAGTACAAACACTACACCCTGTTTTGGGGTAGGGGTGTTGAGCCCTCACTATAAGCCCAACACCCCGACCCAAGGCAGATGGGTCACATTAGTGACCTGAATCAGGAGTGAGTAAGAGGCCTGCCACCATCTGTGCAATGTACCAAGGCCCTGCTCCCAGACACCCTGGGGGTGGGCCAGACCTTCCCTCCTCTGCACCCAGGCCCCTGCTGAGGGAGGGGCCCATCTCCCCACTCAGGGTGGCAAAGAGTCAGTGGGGAGGCCCCAAGCCCCCACTGTTATTCGCCTTCACTTACAAGTCACAAAATCAAAGATGAAATTACTAAGACTTTTAGAATAGTGACCATAGAATTTGAACCAAGTGTGGGACCCTATTAAATGGGAGGCTCTGCGGGGCCACTTCGGTCACATGTTCATGACACTAGCTCTGTCAGCACAGACAATGCCCCACACGTGCGGGTCCCTTTCTCGCCCAAACTGTTTCCTCACTCTAAGCCCCAATGATCCCACCCACCCAACTGAAGGCATGGGCTTCTCTAGATGAAAATATAGCAGATATATTTCCATCAAGGGAAGAGAAGAATCATTTCTTATTTCCTTTTTTTTGACAAATGAGGAAACTGATATAGTGAGAGTTAAGTGACACCTAGAAGATGATCCATATGATGTGTTGTGGTGGACCTGGTCTAAAACCAGGGTCCTTGACCTTTCCATGACATGGAGATATCAAATAGCTAAGAGTAGAAAAGACTTGATGAATGCTTCCTAATAAACAGGTTGATATCTAACAACGTTACAACCCTACTTTTACCACTGACTTTCAGGGGAAAAGATAACCAAAACAACCTGACACTTTTAGCAGATGTTTGTGAAATAGCTTCCTTTTGCATTTATGGTTTTAATATGAATGCAACACTTAGAATAAGAGTCTCCTTGAAGCTGGTCATCACTAACTTGTTAACTACTCATGCATGGTATCATGTACAATTATGTTGTTTTACTGATTTAAACTTTAGAAATAAGAAGTACCTAATTATAAGCTTATTCTTATAATACTCTTGAAATGCACATGCATAGCATTATATAAGCCAATATATTTAAGATAACTTATTTATTCTTTAAGCTAACTAATATTAATGAAAACATAAAAAATAATATTATAGGAAGTTTGGAATATGTGGAAAAGGAAATAGACCACCTATAATCTTTCTAGTCCCCCAAAAACACATTTTTAATTTTGGTGTATTTGCCTTCCAGTATTGTTTTATAAGCAACAATATACAATCATACTCTAGTCCTTTGTTTCAATAAAAGAATAATTTAAAACCAAAGGTAAGAAAAGGCCACATGCATAATATTACTGTTTTGCCCAAAACCAGAGACATGGGTTCATCCTTTCTAAAGTTCCTCTATATTGGAACTGAAATTGTAACTTTTTAATTTGAAAAATACTAAAAGGGCAAAAAAAGTGAGAAGCTCCGTCACCCAAAAAAGCTCACCTAAGAAATAAAATGTTCTCCCCATTCCACCCACCCAATTCCATCCCTTAGCTTTAATGACTCTTAAAGCTTGTGCATATCTTGCTTAAAATCTCCCAAATCTAGATAGACATACATGAATACACACGTGAATTGTTATAAAATCTGAATCTGGCCTGTAACTTAATTTGTATCCTCAAGTTTATACCTTTCATCTGGTACTAAAATGTTAAATCACAGTTTTGATGCTTATGTTTATTAATGTTTGTCTAAATAAGTTAAGCCTAAAGGGTTAAGATATTTTCAAGTCAGAAAATAATATTTCTGATTTGGGGAAGATGACAGAAGAGGAGGGTCTTGTGATCACATCCACCCATGTACACCAAGGCAGCAACTGTATTGTCCAGCTCATGTGGAAAACAACCTCAAGTCTGGCGGCGCAGGCCTTCCACAGCTGATGACAAGAAGAAGGCCACATTAAGAGCAGCAAAACAGGCAGAGGGGCTGTCAGTCAGGACCCGAACCCTTCTGCCTCCCGAGTCTGTATGTGTGAGGGAGCAAGGCACGGAAGGGTAAGGGGCACAAGTCCTGACCCTGCATGCCTGGTCCTGGGGACTTGCACCCAGAAGACAAACTCCTGTAAAGTCTGTCTTTGAACATCACTGGCGCTTAACCCCAGGAGCTTTGAAAACCAGTGTGGCTTATTTCTGGGAGAGCTGGAAAGTTGTGGGAAACCAAGCTTCCACTCTTGGAGGACTGGCATGCTACGTGGATTGGTCTGAAATCCAGCACAAAAGCAGCAGTTTGAAAGTGTCTGGATTATATGTGAAGGAGATTTATTAACATTGGATCATGTATGTACTGAAGGGTCAGGGATCTGCAGAAGCTTTCTCTCAGGGAGGGCAGGTGCCATTACTCTTGCCCTCAGCCAGCCTAGCTGGCCGGATGCTCACAGGAACTGGTTCTGACATGCCATCTACCTCACCAGCCCTGTTCGTTCCCCTCCAGGGTAACCCTGTGCTCCCACCCCAGCCAACCTGTCTGCCCTGGCAGGCACACCACCACAGCTGGTGGACAGCCCACAGTGACCGCCACCCTGCCTCACCCAGAGACCAGCCTCACCCAGTACCCCTCCAGAGCATTGCCTGCCTGGGCATGGGAAGAGAGCCACAGCCACGAGCAGACCCGCAGCAGATGTGCCGAGAATAAGCCCTCCCCACCCTCGTGCCCACAGTATCTGGGGGCCACTGCCAACAGCTGGGCTCAGGGCTGGCCGCACCCACCAGCTGGCCTGCAGCAGCCGAGACTCAGCCACACAGGAGGGTGCATGCAGGCAACCCAGGAACAACACTGGAGCACCTGGTTCTGGTGAGCAGGGGGAGCTGTGCCACTGGGACCCCAGTACGCCTACTACACAACACCACTGCTTTCAAGACCAGGAGACATAGGTTTACAATGTGGAATGTATCAGAATAGTGAAAAGCTTGTAAAAACTTGACTCTCTTTAGGATCTAGGAACAAATACTTATTCAAAGAAATCCTTGTGTAAGATTTTGAACTTGCAGTTCTATCAAATCACACACATATGCTTTAAGTTATTAACAGATACATACAGGGATGTTTTTGTGTCCATCGGAGTTTCTCTATTCTTAAACATGCTTGACCTTGTAAATAGCATTTTCCCTTGTTTGATTCCCTATTTCTTTCAGATTTTGATTGTGAAGTTTTTGACAGTTCACAAAAAAGAGAATAGTATAATAAACTCACCCCCAAATTTTAACAGTAAATCATCAAATGTTTACAATCCTAACAGGGACAGAACTTGCTCCCAGAGAATGCTGCACCAGTTCTTGTCAGGCTCCTTTTCCAACTCTAGACAAGGCTCTATGCAAAAGTAAACAGAATGAGTCACCTCAAAACAAATGACTCTCGAAGTGAAAACCGGAAGCGCATGTCTACCCTGAACAGCTGCTTTCAGTGCAGGAAAGGCCTTACGCTTAGCCATCTTGTTTGCAAAATAGAGCCATGAAATGCAGAGCAAAGAGGAGAAAAGGCTGCACGTGATCAAGGTGTCCAGAGTGCAGCTGCGCCCGGCAAGGCACAGTCCCTGCCATCAAGGAGCTCTCGCATTTGTAGGGAACTGATAAGCTACCTAATTATCAGGAGAAATGTGTGCATTTAATTTGATAAGCCAGGAAGAAATCATTACAATGGTGTTGAATCATTTCTTTATATTCTATGTACTTTAGTTTTTCTTTCAGTCCAAGTAATAATTTTCCTTGTTTCCAAATTACTAGGATACATTAATGATAAACATGTAGTTTGGTGGAAAACCCCAACTTTCCTACATTTAACTATCAATAAAACCATATAAAGCTTTAAAAAGTCTCCTGTAGTGCATATGTTACCGATGATCTAATTATTTCTGTTGTAGCCTGTGAGCAATCTTGCCCAGATATTATGTGAAAGAGTATGTAACTTCTTTTTAGTTGACTAATCTGCAAAGTTTTATAGAAATTATCCTTCAGCTTATCATTTTAGTATCACAGTTCATTGACCGACATAGACAACTGCTGGAGAGAAGGGAAGTAAAGAAAAATGAGGTGGAATCATGAAACTTACTCCGATTCCTCCTCCACATTATGAAGTGTGGCCCATGGACCATGAGCGCATAGGCATTCCCTGGAAGCCTGCTAGAAATGCAAGTCCAAGACCCATCCTAAGCTTTACTAAGGCAGAATTTGCATTTTAACAAGATCCCACCCGACTGGTTTGCCAATTAAAGTTTAGGAAACACTGTCTTAAATTTTCCTCTAACTATATGCAGTGACCACATCTACGCAGACACCACAACAAAACTAACAATTGTATTATTTTGCCACATCTCTGCTAACATGATCTCCCTTGATCAGAGAATCAGGTTTCACTTTTTTTAAATGATATCTATGCTCAAAGATATATTTGATTTTGTAATCTTTTGTATGTAAATCTTGGGCTTAAAGACAAGCCTGTTAGCTGTTCTCCTTTAAACTTAATATTTGAAGTTGAAAACTAATTATTTCTAGAAATCAGAAGTCTCACATAGAGAATAGTCATTTCACATTTCCTTAACAATCAACAGATGCACCTATGTTTTTCTGTCTCAGCAAGAGAAAGTGAAGAAAGAATAAATATTAAAAACCAAATATTAGATAGAATAACTGGAAACATTGCCATTAGCATACTCTAACCCAAGCCATTATAAAAGCACATATACACACAATTGCATAGCATCTTCCATAGACATTTCTTATGAAGAACGTATGAATTTAATCTTTAAAAGCCTTTTGTTTTCTGAATATCTGCAAAAATTTTTAATTAGAGAAATATGAGAAAACTAAACTGCTTTCTATTTTATTTTATTGGCCCTTTTATTGGAGTAAACTCAGACTTTCTAAAGTATTTAAAATGTTAATAAAATATTTCAGATTACATATATTTTAACTATCAATTGCGAAAATACAAATATACACTTCAGTGTTGTCTCTTGTATAGGGTTAGAATATATGTGTCACAAATGTCTTTATGAATCTACAGAATATTCAACAGATCTCCCCAACCTACCACTTTTATTAAAAGACACATCTGATTTCAATAAACAGTTCCTTTGGAAAACTTTAATGTGACGGGGTGGAAATGAGAACTGGCAGACTAGAAGGGAGTTCAGCTTTGGTCGTGGGCAAAAGGACAGATCCAGACATTGGATGTGTGGTTGGCTCTAATGTGGGAGGTGTGGGTAAAGAAAGGAAACAAATCTCCACCTTCTTTCCCCTCTTTCTCCATCATGACAACCAGCTCCTACACTCTTACCATCATAGGTCAAAGCTAGGAAAGGCCAAGAAACATCTTTGTGCTGTTCCCAATAATTCATCACAGGCTGCTTATGAGGGACTTTCCCTAAAGACAGAAATACCTAATAGTCTTAGTTTTAAATTAATCATATTCATGTTTTTAACAAAGGACACAAAATTGCAGGTATGGTCTTAGTAGTTAAAGACACCCCTAAAGGGTTTATTAGAATACATCTCTGATAGGTTTGAATTATAAACTTAATGCAATTCAGCATCACACTTGCTAAAACTTAAGCTTCCTGAGAATGGAAGATGCTGGGATAAGGCAGACCTCAGGCTAAGAAGTAACTCTGTCATGGTTCCAGAGGTTGCGGGCAGATGTCTAAGTCAGATTATCCAAAGAAGCCCCAGTTCACGTCGGCCCACATTAGCACCCATAGCCAGTGGGGTGCAAACCTGTGCTTGGTGGCAGCAGAAGTTGCAAGCGAGGTCAGTCCTTGAGGACAGCCAGGTAGTCGTGTTCTTCTGAAATCTTTTTCTTGTTTTGGTAAACAATTATATTTGGGAAATTGGAACACAGACATCTGAGGCTCTGATAATAGCTCCTAATTGTTACTCCTAAGAAATACTTGGCACCTTTCCTCCTTTTGCTTTTCTTCTGCCAAAATCCTCTCAAACTTCAGTTTAAAATTTAGTCTAAATTCTCTGTCAGTCTAAGATTATCATGACAGATCCACATGCTGTAATGAGATGCTTCCTTCTCCCAGAAGCCCCGTGTGTTTTTCATCATGAGCAATGGTAGGTCAAGAAAATAATGTTCTTCAACATGATTTGTGGAGTCTTATGTTCCATTTCCCTTGTTCTTGTATCTACTCCAAATTCTTTATTTTCAAATGCAGGAAGAGATTTTTTTTCTTTTATTTGATTTGTAAACCCAAATCTTTCCATTTCTACCCTAGAATTAAAATTTCTAAGAAACATTCTAGATGACTTTCTCAAGAGTATCATTTTCTTCTTGGTGTACAGGCAGAAGCATGTCAAAGTTGGTGAGCTGTAAGAGTCTTGATCCACCTCATGATTTGCCATGGAAACTGCTATAGCAACAGGCCTCCCAATGTCACCCTGGTTTTTTCCTCTAAGGTTAATGCCAAAGATCACTATTGTTCTATAGGATGTGGAAGGTTCTTCTTCATCAGCAGGTCAGAGTTCTTATTTTTCTGAGAAGAGCTTTATCTAACTCCATGAGCAGTTTCTTCAGCTTTTTCTCTGTGACATAACATGTACATCTACTTATCAAGATTTTTGCCCTTTTACCCTTTTAGCCAAGATTTTCTTTTGGGTCCAAAAGCTACCAGGCTTCAGAGTATTGGGAATGAGCACTGATATGCACCATCTAATGAGCCCCAACTACTTCAGTAACCACAATAGCAACCCCACATCCTCACTAGCAATGTAACAAAATATTTCATTCACCTCTTCCTGCTATTGTCTGTGTCTCCTACTGCTTCTTGCTTTTGGAGTATCAGATTCCTAGGGTATTTTAAAGTCTTCTTTGACTACTTAACAATCCCTGATCCTTCCTGTAAGAAATTTTCTATTTCTAACTTAAGAATAAACTAGAGTCCAAAGAATATTTATGCTCTATATTTATGATTTTTACTTTTTCATAATTATAAATTATAAAATTATAATTATAACTTTACCTTGGTTTTCAAATATCTTTAAAAGTCTTTTTGTAGTTGAATAACAACAGGGGGAAGAATTATTAACAGATTCTTAAATGGGGACAGATAAATGGAGAGTAAATGGTTACAGTTAGAATACCAAGGCACCCATGATTCAATACATACTAAGTATCAGCAGCATTCTGTTTATGGAAAGCTACTTATTCATCTATAAATCTTTATAAGTATTACTCATCTTTGAACTTCCAGAACATAGCATGGTGTTTACTGTATAATAAATAAGCTTAGACAAACTATACACAGCATTGAATCACGTACCAAGGAGACTTACGACAGAAGTAGAGGATATTTATTTATTTTTAAGAAATTTTGAATTTAACAAAGCTGTAATATATAACAAATGTCACATAAATATTAGAGGATGTGTTATTAATTTTAGATACAGAATGAGTTTCTTTATTGAAAAACTTCTTAGACCCGTTAATGTATTTCGATGCACTGAAAAGGTGGTTACAATGAGAATTACCCAAATATAGTTGATCACAAATTTCTTTTCCTACCTGACCAAAAGAACACTTATTCATATCTTTCAAGAAAGCAGTGCTCCATAGAAAACCTTTCAAAAAGTGATGAAACTAATGTGATGGCAGTGGCTGAAACAAGATGTGATTAAGCAAGAAAATATTCACAGGCAGGAACCTTGAATTGAGTTTTGAAAGAGGGTATAAGTTTGGAGAAGATGGGAAAAGGCATCAGAAGGCAAGACTAATGCATGTTCTTTAACTCTTGTTTAAGAGAGATATAAAGTATCAAATATAGAGCAGCTTAGCTGTGGTGGTAGAGCACCAAAGCTGGCAGGGAAGGAGCATTTAGGTAGAATTTGCTAGAGTAGATGGAGAACGATCCCAACTTTTAAAACAGATGTTTCACAAAGACTGTGCTTGTGGATGTATTTATATTGATATGATAAAGAGTATACATGCAAACCACAGAAACAGGAAAATAAATGTACTTTGATATCTACAGTAAGTAATATTAATCTAGGACTGTGGGTACAAGTGGGTTCCCTTATCTGTTTGGGAGACTGAAGGTCATCTTCCAAACTGAGCTCCTATTTGGAAAAGGTGAAATACATTAGGGCCTACTAGTTTACTGAAAGGAAGAAATACAAGATATGTGGGAGTTGGGGATTGGATGAACTAGGGAAAACAAGAGGAAAAAAAAGATAAATAGTATGATGCTCTGTGTCATTCTTCCAAATAGTTCTAAGGCTGGGTTTATGACACATAAGGAGGAAAAATTACATCCAAAGCTAAAGCTGCTATTATCCAATAAAACTAAGATTGTGGGCTCTGGCACCTAAATAAAAGTTTGAAACTAACATGAATAAAAGGAACATCCCCACCTCTGGACTGAAAGAAAATGGCAACATCTGGTACAGCCTGCAGAGCCGTGGGTGAGCCATGGTCTCCCCCTTTGACAGACCAGCGGATTGACGAGGAAGTTGCCTTCCCAGAAAGGCATCAGCTAAAGGGGTTGTGCTGTGACACCTCCCTAAGTGGTTTGCTGGCAGCATGGTGGAAACCATGACTGGGTTTTCTTTTCTTTTGCACACATGAGACACCCCAGGAGATTTACAGAAATAAGTGGAACTAAAGTCCAATAGTCACATATGTAGAAGAGCCATAATTATTTAACATTAATGTTAATGAGACATTATTTTAACTTAGAGACTGGTCAGACCTGGTGACATTCATGTACTGTAGAGATAAAGGGTTTTCTGTGGGTTTGAAGACCCTTCAAATCCTAGATCAAGAATTGCAAACCCTTTGGTCTACAGGCTGCTGTGCAACAAATGCAAATATGTGTGGTGCACAAATAAGACAGTAGGTACAAAACAGCTTGAGTTCCAACCCAGCATCACTCTTTCTGGATTTTACAGTTTAAAACACTATCCAGGTGTAACCAAGGCTGTATGAAGCTACCAGACCTCTACTGTTTCAATTTGCTCTTACTGCTTCTCTTGATCTTTCAGTTGTTCCCCATTTTCTTACAAATATCATCCAGTTTGATTGGCATGTCACATGAGGGTCCATCATAAGTTACCCTCTCACCCTGTCTTCATCTCTCATTGTCCTTCAAGTATACTCTAGAATCCAGCTGGAAGTACATGATGAATGTATAAATAAAAACATGTGTCTTTTCCCAAACACTGCTAAAAGCATGGTTGTGACAAAAATTCACTTGCATAACTATTCCCCAAAAGTTTGTTCCCACATTTCTCCATGAAATGGACATAGACTGTAGAACAAGAACATGGCCTTATTAATGCCACAGTGAAAAATAAAAGTAGTTCCAGTTCATTTGTAGTATGTCACCATTTGACTAAGAGACTTCCATATGCCAAAATTCCTGCTTCTAATTGTTCACAAAGCTGCATGATGTTCCAGGTACCAAAACAGCTCTGCGTTCCTCTTCAGTCCACTCAAAGCTGGAAAGGCTGAGTCTTACCCACAGACTAGGCTTTTGAATACACCCCCTAACGTCTTCCACATTTCAGCATCACTTTCTTCTATGAACCCAAAGTGCAATGCCCCTGTAGCCCCCTCCATCCTATCCAAGTAGATGGACACTGAAGGCACTCATCCAAATGGCCAATTTCAATACAGGTTTATTGGGATCACACAGCTACACATCTATAGAAATAATCACTACCAATTTTTCCCTAGTTTGTCTAAATTCATAATGTTAATGATTTCTATCCCATGTCTTCTGACTATTCTATAACAGTCATTGAAATAAGATCCATGCACTATAAAGAAAAAACATCTCGTCAAGCTGCTGTAAATAAGCTGCTCCACCAAAACACATCAAACTTATTTGGTCCAGATCACCAAGACTCACATATTTCCACAGTAGAAGTTGCTTTTCTGCAAATTCAAGGCAGGACTTTGAAACATCATTTTCAGCCATTCTGATTTTGCTTAAAATAGTACAGAGTGAAATAGAGTATTTTCTTTAAAATAGTCTTTTCTTAGAATGACTTTGAGTCCATGGTTATGCTTGAAGAAAACAAATAAGGGCATAACTATTTACCAATTGAGTAGGAAACCAAAAAGATGTTAAACGTAACTTGTGTAGGTTACAGAGCTGTCTTCAACAGGAAACTGTTAGGACAACTTGTTCAGGGTCTTCTTCTCTCTTTTGCTGATGAAAACTTGCTCGAGAGCCTTCCTAGTTCTCTGGGGCAGATGCTGCCTCTTGATAAAGCAGGCTTCCTTCTCTGTAACTGCCTTGGCAGACATGCTGGCTACATATGATTAGTGCAAGGATGAAGTTTCAAATTCTTGGGTCTTTAAAAGCACTTGAGCCTGCAGGATCCAGAAAGGTTACACCACAGTAACCTCTCTGATGCAGCATAGCTGATTCCTCTCCCATTTTAAAGGTCATTTCAAATCCTTCATATTTTTATGTCCCATATCTGACATCTACTTGACAAGCCAAGTGCACTAAATCTAAGAACTTCAAAGAATCACAGGCTTCAGATGGACTTGAAGAATCATGGAATACCACCTCTTGCTTATGAGAAATGCTACACTTAAGCCATCCCAGAAAACTCTCCTATTTTTAAAGACCAGCATAGAAAGATTTTCCTAGGTTGCTTAAACATCCTATTATAAATCTCTAGCAGGCTTCCTCTGTAAAAAAAATTCCCTCCTCATATATTATCTAAACTTTTCACATCCTAGCTTAAACATGTTTTTTTTTTTTACTCTAATCCTTTGCTAACTCACCATCTTTCCTACCAAATTCTAATGCTTATTTCAGTTGATAACATTATTCTCTTTAGTTACCAGTGGTGTAAATTGCTAATATCGATCTTATAGGACTTCCAAACTGTCTCCTGACTGGTCCCCAATTTATTCTTCCTCCACAAACTTTCCTAAATGCATTTGTTTCCCTTACATTCCCATAGTCTCCAGCCAAGTTCACAATGCTGTCTAGTATGTGAGGTATAGTGGAAAGAATGCTGAATGAAATCCTGGCACCATCTCCAACATTGGTTCTGCCCAAAATAGATTAATGGCTTTGGACAAGTCACTGTATCTCCCTGAGCAAATTCCTCCTCAGTAAAATAAAAGAATTAAAATTGATTTTTAAGGTTAGTTTATCCTTTATTCTTCTGTCAATTTATGGTTCATTAGAATTTGTTAATTTATTCTGTTTTTATATTCCCTTCACCCTGTACACTGCTATGAAATTAAAATTCTCAAGTTGCCATTACCTCTTCTTGAGGAAACTGAGGTTTAGAGAAAGGAACTTACACTTTGTAAGTGACAGAACCAGGATATACTCCGAGCCAGGACCAGGGTCAGGCCGACGAGCACAGGCACACAGTCAGGAGACACTTACTCTCAGGCTGGCCCTTCAAATTGCCCCCTAAGTGCCTTGCCCACCACACCCTTGAGACATGTGATCTCCTACCTCTGGAATGATGTGCTCATTGGGACCTATAACATTTATTTTACTATTATTTGTACTGCATTAGATTTGAAAGGACATAAAATTTTATTCAAAAAAAGCACTTCCACTATTATTTGTTTTAAGTGAAATGATGAAACACACATCCTGCTTTATTTTTAATTCAATAGAATTCCAAGTTAATTGAACAATATCAAGATTTTATATTTCTTTCACCTGTAAATAAACACATATGATTTACTCATGGATGTTCGCATCATAATAAATTTAAAGATCATGCCATCATGAGATACATGGTGCTGTATTTGAGCCCATTCTCTGAACCTCTGAATCTAGGGCCAGGTTACTTCTGAGGTGAAAATGAAGTTTCCCCACAAAGGCCCAGATGCAGTTGTTTAATCTCCTGATATTCAATGTTGGTATAAATTCTGGTCAATGAATATGCCCAGGTTGAGGTTAAATCGCTCACTCCAGGACTCAAACCTGAGTGGGCCTAAGGAGGGACTTGCAGGAACTCAGCCTCCTAGCCTGAGGGACACAGAAGCCCCTCAGTAAACAAAGAGAAGAGATAGTAGACCTGTAAATGTTTTGATCAAGAACAGCAGGTTTCAGAGAAGTTTCTGAATATAGCACTCATTCAATAATCATTTGCTAATCCCTTATTTTGTGTCATGTGTCATGTGAGTTGTGAGAGATAGAGAAGTTCATCATTGAGAGGAGTATCTGGAAAGTTACAGTGTATTTTGTCAACACACTTTTGGACAGTTTAGAGGCACGCTGTGCATGCTGAGAGAGCACCAGGAGAGTTATCTCACCCAACCTCAGGCAGGCAGGGATGATTTCCTACAGAAGACACCTCTGATCTGTATCTTAAAAGGGAACTAAGAGTTAAAGATGCAAAAACTAGTAGGAACTGCATCTCCAGCAGGAGAAACAGAATGTGGCAGAGAGTAAGGACCATAGTTTCTGACATGGAGATTGCCCTCTGGCATGGGGCTGTGAATTCACAGAAGAGATTAATAATCAGAAAGCAGATAAAAAGTAAAGAGAATTGCTTCTCAGAAATCTCCACAGGATAATTAGAAGATAAATTCCCAACTCCATCAGTACTAATAGTTTCTGCAGAGTCTAGACCACAGTGCCTTTAATATCCTTGAGGGATTGATGGGCATCAACAGTCATTTTAATGCATTTAGCTGACATATTAACAAGTATATGAAGAATTTGGCCTTGACCAAAAAGAAGGGGTATCCTTTGGTGGGTAATCAGTTTCTGGAAGGCAATATCTCCTGATAGGAGTGACTTGGTTTACTTCAGCACCTCATCTCACGGTGAATTGTCTAACAATGATTCAGGGTCGGAAAGGGCCAAAGTCCAACAATGCAGTCTAAGGTGAGAGCTTTGAGTTACGACCAGATGGTCTGGAGACAGACTGAGATCAGCTACAGAGGAAATCATTCATGCCTCTGTAATGGAGCCCCCAGTAGAAACTGAACACTGAAGCTCAGGTGAACATCCCTGGTTGGCAATACTCTATGTGTATTTTCACACTAGTGGCAGAAGAGTAGGCATCCTGACTCCAGGGGGAGAGGACAGTGAAAGTTCTGGGTTTGGCACTTCTTCCTTTGGCTGAATTTAATCTGTTTTGTTCCCTGTAATGAACTGTAACCATAAGTTTATTAGTTTTCAGGGAGCTCTGCATGTCTTTCCAGTAAGGCATCAAACCTGAGGGAATCCCCAGAACTTGCAGTGTGTGTCAAAAATGAGGGCTGTCTTCTATGGGGACTGTTTCCTCTAATATTGGACCAAAATTCTCACAAAGGATACAAGTTATAGCAAGCCAGAGAAGGAGAAAAGACAATGGCAGATACTATTTATGGAGAATAAATTAAACATCCCTGGGGACTTCCAAATAATTTGGGAGAAATTTGTGGAGGACTGGAATTCCCACTGAGTGGGTGGTGAGCGGCTAGGAATTGTTATTTTAGAACTATTGTTATGAATCTATTTTAACCCCTTATCAAGTATAATCTGAGAAATACAGGACATTTCTTTCTGTGTACATTCTATTTCCTGTCATAGTCAAGCTGTTCTCAGACAAACCCTACTGTAGATAAAATTATTAAAATCTGAATAAAGCATATAAAACTACCTGAAGGCACTGGAGAGTGAACAAAGGCAGAATGATACTGGAGGGGATTCAATACTTAGATGAAGGAAATGGCCTGATATATATCCTATTTTCTTTTTTACTCAAGTACAGGCTGCTGCTATATGGTACGTATACATATGGTGGCTAAACATCAGATAGAAAGCCATGATCTTATGGCTTATACAACCAGAGAACAAACTTTTGGAGAACTATAGGCACTGGAAAGTGGGGAAGAACTGAGATGGGAAGCCTTCATTTCATATAGGGGAACAACAATTCAAATGACTGTTGACATCTCATCAGAAGCAATGGAGGCTAGAACACCCAGAAACACCCTTAAAGAATTGAAAGGAAAAAAACCTGTCAACCCAAAATTCTATATCTAGTGAAACTATCTTCTAAGAATTAAGGCAAAGTGTGTACTGGTGGGCACGTGCCAGTAAATGCCAGGTCAATACAGGACTATTTCCTGTTTTACCTCCACTCCTTTGATTCCTATAGGAAATTTGTTTCCTAACTGGCCTCAAAAACTCAAAATGTGCTAACTGTTCATATAAAGCATCTTCCACTTAGTGTTGCACAGTTTACCTGATAATTTACCCATTATATCAATATGTTCCTAAACTTTATGGGATGGAGGACCTACTTTCTATATCTTTCTATATCTGCCATGGTTACACCACTGTCCTTATGAATGAAAGATACCAATAATTTTGTTTGTGTCCTGATTTTCCGTAAGCAAGAAAGCTGACACACCACCTCCCTTAATGGGTAGGGCAAGTAAGAGCTTGGGGTTGCTTCAATATTTTGAAAGATTTACACAAAAGGATTTCAAAATAATTGTTTATAGCCATGTTAAAAACTCGAACTGTTGGCACTCAGATGTAGACATAGAGGTTTAAATTTATACAAAGTGTTTTGAATTCCTTGGAGAAAATAATCATGTAAATATAGTATATTTTGATAGTGTGATATCCTAAATAATTGCTGTCTTAGATAACTTTAATATGATAAAATCAATACATATGAACATTACTATATCCATTTTTTTCTTTCCTTTTCCTAAATCTACCAAATTAAAACTTTCTTTTGAGAAATTTGAACTTTTTTTTGTTTTCTTTTTTGCACAAATATTAATCCTTTATGAAATAAAAATACCAAGTGTTGTTTATGCTTAGAGTATTTGCTAAGATTCCTGAAGACTATTTCCATTTAAACATCTGCTGTGAAACCAGAAATGCTAACTGACTTCCAAGTTTGAGAAGCAAAGTAGGCAGAAATTTTTTCACAGTGATGCTTGTTTCAGAGGATCCCCATAAGTATTTTTGGTGGGAGTACTGGCTGCAGTACTGAGGCAAACCTCATGGAGAATTCTATTGTTAATTGAAAGGGTCTCAGCCAAATAATGTCTGGGGAGCTTTGACTTTGTGGCTTGGTTTTATACATCAAACTTCTCATGTTACATTCACTAGGCTTAACCCTGATATGAACTCTTTAAAATTGAAGAGCCATTGTCAGTAAGCATTTTCCCACCACACAAAAGTATTCTGTAAGAATTCTGTAATCACAGACCACAGAAAAAAATTGATGTTTGTAAATGCCCATATTCTTAGCCGTTTTCATTCTTATAAGTCACACTACACTGAGTTATTCAAGGAAAAAAACAACCCACTACTTGTTAGAGAAAAATAAAAATTTTTTCTTGTTTTAGAGTTTTTAACCCATGCTTTGTTTTTGAAACTCAAGTTATAAGGTAGTTCAGTGTGATCACTAGAACTAGGTCAATGCAAGTGAACATACTAACACAAAGCATCTGCTTGCTGCTGTGAACTGCCCCCAAGCCCAGGCCTCTTCTCCTGCAGTTCATGCTTACCAAATGTCAGCTACCCCAAGAGGTATTTTGTGTACATTCCCTAATTTCATTCTCAAAAAAATTTTAAAACAATGCTATTTTTCCCCATTTAAACTTGAAAAGACCAAGATTTATGGAAATTAAGTAAAGTATCCCAAGTTGTGTTTTAGGGAAGGGCAAACCTAAGATCTGAAACATGTGGAGTTAATTTCATTAGTATACTGCCCTGTGGTCCTTCTTTTAATAGAGTGAGGTGATATACAATATTTGATCAAATTATATATATATATATATATATGTATGTTATAAAACTATATAATTGTATGTTTATATTACATTATATGATTGCAATATAATACATATAACATATAATGCATATAACATAATATGTTGTTTATATTTAAGTCATTTTTATAGTACAAATTATATATTTATTATAAAATTATATAAATTATTTAATCATTCAACACATGTGCAATTAATATCCGAGTTCTAAACAATCTGTATATTTGTAATAATCTGACAGTACAAAGTCTTGAGAATCCTGAGAGTATTAGAAGTGTTTTGTAGGTATAATTGTGACTGAACATTAATGAATCTATATATTTTACTCATACCTCGTACTCTGCAAACATCCTTGCACTAGATCTATGTAACACCTCTAATTCTTATTGCTTCTCCACATATACATCTAATGGCCTTGTCAGTTTTGCCACTCTAGAAGAATCACAACTAATTATTTCAGCCAAAAGATGTGGCAATAATTTTTGTTAAAGAAGCTTGTATTGATTGTAATGAAGAACTAGAATAAGATTTATAAAATTAGCCTGTTCATTGAAAATAATCAAGTTATGGTTTGATGACATGGAAATTAACCTACTGACAATTGCTTTGCTACTCTTTGATGCTGGCAGAGATCTATCTGTGTGCTCCAGAACAGCAAACACCAAAATAATATGTGTCTGCCATGATTGACTCTTACCTGTGCTATCTTGGTTGTTAAGTATTTTTAATAGTAACCCTTTTGCATAAATATATACAGCTTGATTTTCCTGTGCTTTTGTGGTAAAGATAAAGCTTTAATAAGTAGCTCTAACACTTGTATCACAGACATTTGGTTTAGAAATGGCAGCATATATTTTCTTTGTGGTCCTTTTAACTCATTTTCAAAACACATTAGTTTAATATTTTAGCTCATAAACATACTTCTGTCAGATAATAATATACAGTCTAATGAAACATAGTATTCAAATGAAGGAGACTGAAGGAACTTCTTTAATTCAAGAAAAACATTTCAAAGGCCTATAATCACCTTATAAATCATCTGGTTTTTAATAGGTACACATCAATAAAAATGTACATATATATGGGTTTGATAAATAAGCCTCCAGTTACTATAATAGACACACATAAAAAAATTTTAAATGTAAATATGACAATTTGAAACTTTTATTGGATAAGTTGATGGGTTTCTTTTTTCTTAAGCTGAGATCCTAACTTGCCAGAAATGAGTTCCTTTTTTTAAATTTTTCTTATATCTTTCCATTTCTTAGTAGTAGGGTACATCTAGAAGTGATTTCAAGTAGAAATGCTTTTGTTTCTGCTTTGCATTTTGGCAGGACAGGCTGTTTCATTGGCATAAGCAAAGAGTGATACAGGCAGAGTATGAAGGAAGTAAAACTAATGAGCTCTGGTATTTAAAAAAAGTGTGAAGCCAAATTAAAAATGGGTGAGAAAAAAAAAATATCTGAAATAAATACCAGGGCAAGCATGAGAAAATATGTAGGCATTAGTTACTAACAGGTGTGAATGTAACTTAAAATGCTTGTGGAAAAGAAGTATAAAACAGCATGTAAAATAAATTAAATTCATGTTTACAGCTGCAATTCCTTGAAGAACTCTCACCAACCAAACCAAAGAGCACGGCACCTTTAAAGACACTGCCTGCCCACACCTGATGTAATCTCCACAGTGACATCAAGTGACAGTAGTCTTTGAAAGGCTTGACACTACACATCCACACTGGGTTACTGGCATAGGGCAGTTTGGAGTTTCCAGTTTGGTAGTTTGATACCTTAAAACTCTGCTCTGTTTGATTTAAGTTGAGCCACAAAGAATCACACCATGCATTTCATTCCCAGAGGCTACGAAGTATATATAAGTGGGAAAACAGCTTCATTTATAATCTATAAAGAGTGTGGGACACAGAATTTAAAATGATGTGTAAATATTTGAAGTTTTGGGGGATTTTCTTTTCTTTGGCTTAGATTGGCCTTATACGTTTTTAAGACACAGCTAGATGTATTTCCATATAGCTTTTAAGTGCTTGCCTTTGAGGTTCTTTGATAGCATGCTAATTGAAACATTTCTGATTCATTTTCTTGGAAAAATAAAGATCATGGAATGTGGAATCAGAAAAAGTGGGTTTAGTTCTGACTAACCTTGATCAAATCATTTACCTTATCTTAGTCTTAGTTTCCTGGGGCTAAAAAGTCTCTAAAGTATTAAATAAATAAGTTGAATGACAATCACTATTTTTTTTTAAAAACTGCTAAACTAGATGATTTACTTACTGTAATTCATTTAATCCTCATAATTCCCAAGGAAAGGATTCTTTATTTCACTTTTCAGATGGAAAATGGAAGCGTCAAAAAAATAGATAACTAACCAGCCTTAGCTCACACAGTGTGGGAGTCACAAGTTAAATCCAAGTCTGTCTTATCTCAAAGACCATGTTCTTTTCTCTATTCCACCCTACCGACCTAAGGGATATGACTCTATTTGTGAATTGAGAAGTTTATTAAATGTTATTATTATTGAAAGTAGGAGCAGTGATTAGAATTATTGATCACAATATATAATCAATTAACCCTTTGCTTCATGTTTTGAGCATGGTGCCATACACAGAAGGAATTTATTTCCACTTTCTATCTTGGTTGACATACAGATGAAAATTCATGAAGAGATAGGTGACAGATATTTCCTTTTCCTTCTGGCACCACAACTAGACTATGTTTTCCAGCCTCCAAGTCGATTAGAGTGAGCCATGTATTTAAGTTCTGGATGATGAACCATCAGCTGAAGTAATGTGCAAAGCCTTCAGGGCTGGCCTATAAAACCTCCCATTTCTCTCTTCTCTCATCAGCTGTTCCAATGCTAAGGATCCAGGAGGTACCCAGTGCAATGGTGGGGCCTGCCAATCTACAATGGGCTTTAACTTTAACAATAAACGTTTGCTGTATGACATTCAGGAGGAATCCATTACAGCCACTAGTCTGCACTGTCTCATACAAGACTTTGCCTAAGAAATGGCTTATTACATCAGATCTGTGGTCCATTTAGTTCAGGCACCTCAGACAATTGCACAGGGGTGCATCACACAAGAATAATATAGTAACAGTAGCATCTATCATTCTGTTAAGTGCTTACTATGTGCTAATACAATTCATTCTGACTCCCAAGCCCATGTCTATGTCCATTGGACAGGAGGGTTTGGTACCCTCAATTCCCTAAACAACCTAATCACAATCTATCATTATAAGATTATCTAAACATTTTGGCAACATATTTATAGTTTCAATTTAGATTACCTCAGTTCCAAACAGTTACTAACTTCTTCCTAAGTCTTCAAGCTTCCTGCTTGGAGATACCAGAACTAACTCCTCATTCTCCGCAGTTCATTGACTTTCTTGATGTGCAACATCCAAAATAATAACTAGCAAATAGAGGTCTCAAAATTCCATTTTTAAATTGACTTTGCAAAAATATTTCGGTTGGTTTCAAAGGTCTTTTCTGATCATTCCTAAGATTCCTATTTGGTCATGAAAGAATAGTGAGCTGATACTGACCCCCAAAACAATCATCTACAAGCTGTCCATTAATTCAGAAGTAAAGTTCTAATTATTTTCCATAAAGACTGCCTTATACTTATCTGTACCAAATTTCTGCTCTCAGAGCTTGTGGTTTCTTCTTCTGAGATTTCACTTGCCAAAAAAACAACTGTATCATATATAAATTTGAACATTTCACTCTGCCTTCCTTACTCTAATACTAAAATAGTCAGTTTTCATCACCATCACTAACCTACAATGGACACTAGTGGTAATGCTCTATCTATGTGGTAAAATCACTGTTCATCCTTACTTAGTCCTTTCTTTTTTAAAGACAGTTCCCAACAAGCAACAAAATGTCTTCTCCAACACGTATGGAGGCTTTTTTGCCAGCACAAAGCCAGGAGTGATTGGGGGAAAGAATAAGAGAAAATATTTTGAGACTACTATTGAAAGGGGTAATGAGAAAGTTGCAGAATTTTAAAAAAGGTTTGTCCCATGTAATGTAGAGTACTTGTAAATTGGTTTGTTCATAATGAAAAATACTGTTAGTAACAAAATTCATACTTGTTCTTATGCAAGTGCTTACTTTTTTGGCTATAGGATAGCTTATAATCCCTTATGATCAGTGGGGAAACGTGTTTATCTTAGACTTCACTATCTTAATTTTACTACTCTGTACATTTATCCTTTTCAGTTCTTCAGTATGGTTAACAGAAATATAAATGACATCTGATAAAAAGTAAAAACTGGATTGTCAAATTGATTATATTAGTGACCTCTAAATATGTTCCCCAGATCAAAATTTTGCTTCTAAAGCAGCCATTCCCCAGTGATAATTGTTAAGCAGTTTTTCACTATATGGTTTCCAAGGAGCATAGCTTCCACTTTCCCCTGATTTTAAGTGGAGCCTGGGAGGAAAGTCTTCCACTAATCCATCTACAGTATTTTCCTCCTGTAAGTTTCTCATCTACAGAAAAGACTAAATTTAACACACAAAAAAGCACAGAGCTGTTTTTAGACTTTTCCCTTAATTTTCTGAAGCTTTTCCATGCTTTTCCACAACCTAGTCCTTGCCTACATATCCAGTCTTCACCTCACAGATCTTGCATCAACAATACAGAACTAGTGCACCAAGCAATCTGTCACTTCCACTTAAATGTGTCTTCACCCTCCACAGAGCTTAACTCCTCACAGTTACATAATTCACTGTCACCTCCCCAGGAATCCTTCCCTGAAACTGTGCTCCCCAGCCCTACCTCAGGAGAGTCTACATTTTCTGTCTCCTGGATGTTAGAATCACCTATGCCTAACGCCATCACTGCTTTTGCCACATTGCATTGTAATTATCTGCATATATATTTGTCTTCCTCATTACACTGTGACCTGGAGAGCAGAGACTTCTTTAATTCCTTTATTCTTATTTTTCTATTTTTTTAAAATTTTGTCATCATTAATCTACAATTACATGAAGAACATTATGTTTACTAGGGTCCCCCCTTCACCTAGTCCCCCCCACAAACCCCATTACAGTCACTGTCTATCAGCATAGTAAGATGTTGTAGAATCACTACTTAATTCCTTTATTTTTAAATCCCAATATTTCAGCAGATGTTCTAGCACACAGAAGACACTTAGTAAATATTTCTTGAATGAAAAAAAAATTAAATATATTGACAGTAAGCTTAGCTGAACTACCCAAATTTAAGATCTGATTCAACCTTGCTGATATGCCTATCTGCATATCTATGGCTGCTGCTGCCTCAAATCTAGTCTCACACGTTTCCTTTTCACTGAGCATCTCTTTTGAACTATGTGAGTTTTTTTAAACTGTCTACTATTCTACTTCTCCAAGGTATTAAAAAAAAATTTTTTTTACATCTTTGCTCAGACATTGTCTATTTTTTTTTCTTTTGCTCTACATTCTCATACAGTATTATATGGTTAGTGAGTAATAGAGTGGTTAGCAGAAATGATAGCACAACTTGTATTTTTTTAAACTGTCCTTAAATAACTGTAAATGCTGCTGTGATGTTTTAATAATAATCTATGATTTAACTAATGAAAAATTATTTCAGTGTATGTGTATTTATACCCATTTTTTGACCATCTGTGAATTCAAAGTATCAGTCCACAAATCAGCTTTATTGACAATTGGTTTCAGATTAGCTCTAGGGGTTACAAATTTCTACATTCTTAAAACTGTGGGTTTTGTCAACTTCTCTCCATCAACCTCAAACTTATTTAACTTTCTTCTCAAATTTTGCTACAAGTAAGGTATAAGGACGAATATACCTAAGGGTAGAACATTTTGATTGTTTATAACGCAGCCGAGTAAAATGTACTTGATTTCGTGATAGAATTAAAGCTAAAGATGGCTGTTCTTATGATAGTTCTTAGCACATCAGAGTAAAACTCTTCACCACCCAAAAGCGCAAAATAAAGGATGTATATATTTCACACCTCAAGGCAAACAAAACAAAATATACAAATCAAGGAGGAAATAAACTGCTTTCTACATATGTATGTGCATATATAATTTTATAAAGAAATACTGACAATAGTGACTTAAAGAATAATGGCTTGAATTACATTTTAATGTTGCTATGCTAGCAATGTGCAAAAATTAAAGACATGGTCCATATCAAATTACTTTTCTACAGTATAAAAAATAAAACACTATATATATAAATTCTGATGTATTATATAAATTTATAATATAATAAAATAAGAAATGGAAAATAAAGAACTACATTAAAATGTTAGCAATGTTTATCTTTGAGTGAAAGAAATATAGGTTTCCTTTCTTCTGCTTTTCTGTGTTTTCGTTTTCCAAAATAAAGATCTATTCAAACGGAAAGAATAATTTGCGTTCAAAAAAAATCAACAAACAATGACACGATCTTTGCCTTTTCATAGTTCAACATCAAGCTATGATCTAATAATTTGCAGCTTTTAAAGTATTTTCACATTTAATGTCATTTGATCCTATAGGAAACCTGATTCCTACAAATGAGAAAAATTAGGCCTAGGACTTATGGCACTTTCTCAAGATCACCCAGCTATTAAGTGGCAGAGACTTTAAACAAATTATAGTTTTATTTTAAGTGCTAACTACTTTGATGAAAGGTGCAATCACAGACTCGTGAGAAAGGTATGGGAAGAAGAGGGAAAGCCACAGAACCAAAGAACTGGAGGAGTTACGGGGAGCTTAACCAAGGACTAGCATTCAACAAGTGAGGGGTACATGTGCCCCACTGAGTCCTAAAGCCCCTGGAGACACAGTGGCCTTTAATCTTCTATGAGGTACTTAATATTACAGTCTTCATTTTACAAATGGGGAAACTGAAGTACAGAGAGGCTAAGGAAGCTGGTCAAAGTCACGGAGAAGTACGTGGTGGAGACGGGATGTAAACCCACACATTCTGACCCGTTAACCCAGACTCTTAGGGGCTGCTCTTCGCTGCTCCCAGCATAAACCACAGAGGTCACCAGCAGACCTCCAACAAATTTCAGGCTCTCTTGAAAAAACCTGAATGGTCAGAAATGAATCAACTTTCCATCATTTCAGCAAACTAAATTCTTGAAACCTCATTATTTTCTTAGAATATTTGTTTTAGTTCCTTTTCAACAGTGAAGGGAAATCAAAGGATTAAATATCAAAATGTAACAGTGATTTGGCAAGGTAATTTTCTTTAGATTCTGACTTTATGAAAGAAAAAATGGTTTTATTGCATGAAACAAATTATCCAGATATATTAATTTGGGACTAGATTGAAAAGCAGAATAAACAAGAGCAATAAATAATTACCTAATCTTCAGGTCACAATATAGGAACATCTTCAACCCCACCCATTTATCTATACGTCTAATATCTCGGCTTTTGTTCCTCCTGAACAGAGCTGCAGCTGTAAGACTTTAAACAGGGGAGCAAGGAGATAGATAGATGATAGATAGATAGATAGATAGATAGATAGATAGATAGATAGATAGATAGATAGATAGATAGATAGATAGATAGATGATAGATAGATAGATAGATAGATAGATAGATAGATAGATAGATAGATAGATAGATAGATAGATATGTACAGTGTATGTGTAACATATATTTTGACAGAAAGACTTTCTGGAGTCTTGTCTTCTCACATTAGACCCACAGATGGAGCGGTTTTACCTTGGACTTTACTAGACTGTTGAAAATTCATTCTTACCCATGATGCTGAGTCAAAAAACTCTAAAAAAAAAATCTGAGTTCTGCAAAACTAGACTTGAATTTAACCATTTAACCTCTCCAGATGACATACCCCGTTTCCTCCTGGCTCTAGGCCAACTGCATGTACACCTTAACCTACTGCAATCACAATAGAATATGGTGCCTTCAGTATCAACACACACCAGAACAGTGTGACTAGATTCTAACACAAATAGTCTCAAGTTCATTTCGTTTCCTGTAGGCTGGCTACATGGAATGTAGTGAATTAATTCTTAAATATTAGTGTCATTCATTGAGTTAGGTAATCTACTCCCTTCACTGTTCTAGTCTTACCTATTCATTTCCTTTGTCTTGACTGATTTTTCACAGATAGAGACACAAGATATATTGCCTGGCTCAATTTTAAACTTTAGGCATTTTGTTTTTTTTTTTAATCCTAGCAAATTTAGACACCACAGAAAACTGTTATTTGCCTCATAATGGCCTCTTCAGTGTGTTCCACAGTCTTTTGTGGAAAATAATGACATAATGATAGTGTTCTCAGACCTATATTTTCTACTTGATAAACTAGCAATTATATGATTAAAGCATTTTTAGAAATTCACATTAAGTATATGATACCCTAGAAACCAGTCCATTGTGTAATTACACTCAGGAGAGAAATAATTTACATAACTAAAAACTATCTGAGACAAATTCATGACCAGTATGTGATTTTTTAAATGGATAAAGATGTAAGAAATATTAAATACTCCTAAATATAATAAACTTTCAAAGATAGTTAGGATTATAAATACTGAATTTTATGGATTGTGTTTAAATTTTTATTTTCTGCCCTTAAAGAAAGGAAACTATGCTTAACTCTGCTGAAAACATGGGCTAATGTGCTGGATACATTAGGACCAACCCAGAAAAACCTTGTAATTCCTCTCCAAAAAATACATGCTTACAGAGAACAGAGAAAAGCAGGTAATGCCTAGGTACTGAAGAATCATAAACACCAATTTTGCCCAGGACTTGTCTTAGATGTATCCTAAAGGCAAATGGACCCAGATCTTTGTGATTTCCCCTGGTCATTACAACAGCATTGTGAAGAGATGGAGGAGATATAAATAAACTCATACACATCATTTTCTTTAGGAAACAAGAAGGGCATTTAGCAGGGTGCTTCTCTGGGTCTTTCCTTTAGACTCTCAAGTGCTTTCCCAGCAGGACTGCCCACTTGGACTTGCAACGAGACTTGTGATCACACAACAAATAATATGTACTTATATCATTTGCAGCTATTAAAAAGTATCTCTGTAAATATACACAAGAAACTTATTGCAGAGTTACTTTGTGTCCATGGTGTGGAAGGATGCTTATAAATAAAGCATGTGGGCAGGCAAGACTTTCAATGTGTATTTGTACACTTTTGATTTTTTAATCATTTGAATGTATTACTGACTCAAAAATTATGTCAATTAAAAAAAAAAAAGGACAGAAAGAAAGGAGTCTTGATCCCTGTGTGGAATAGGTAGGAAGCATGAGCTAGATGACCCCATGTCTACCTTGTGATGCTTAGCTAGGTTGCCAAATGAGCTCAAGAGCAAAAAGACATCAAAATTATATGCTTCTGGTTACTGGTTTATTCCTCCACCACCAGCAACTCCTCAGGGACACTGGCTTTTATGTTTTCTAGCTCAGAATAAATTGGAGACTATACCATTTTACATCATGATAGCAAGCTGACAGAATCAAACCACTACAGGGCATCTGGGCATCCATGCTGGCCTGACAATCATAACACTCTTGACAGCTTCTGAGAGAGACAACGAGGAAACCAGCCATGGACAACAACTAATCATCGCCATGCCAATTAAAGCTTGACTTCCACCCTAGGTAATACAAGTGGGATACACATTCTCAAAAGCCCTGCCATTTAAAGCACTACAAAGGCTGCAAATAAAAACAAAGAGAGCTAATGATGTACACAAATACCATAACAACCTTGCTGATCTGACCAAATCTATGTTATCTTCTTCCAGATCTATACTTTCTGAGCCATTCAGTTTGTAACTGGGAATCAGTGACTCTGATTTAGGCAACAAAGAAAAAAGAATTTTAATTGTTCAGTCCTTGTGTAAAGGATAAAAATGATGGAGATACCATCTGACACTGGCATAAAGCTTCACAGAGCTATCACTTACAGAATCTTGTGGCCCTATCATAACTCTGGAAATTAGGCAGGCCAGGGATCACTAACTTGGCTTTCCTATCACTTAGCGGGTGAAGAGCTGTTTTCTGTGTGTCTACTGAACATGCTGTTTTCTATGTCTCTACTGAAATTTCTTTGTATTGGTCAAAATTGCTAAAAAGGAACTCCTGTGTTTTGCACAATGAAAAAAAAACATTGACGGCAACATTTAAGAACACTGTATCCTGTAGTTCTTATTTGAGATAACCAACATAATTACTGATATAACTCCTGGCTGACCTTGTCAGTTTTTATCTAGGGATGCTTGAATGAAAAAAGTACTAAATTATTTCTTTAACCTATTTCTACCTTCCTAAAAAATTCTCATCTTCCTAACTACAATGGTAGGCAGTGTGAGAACATGCCAACAATATAACACACTACAGAAAAGAGTCAAAACCTGATGAGAAATCTAAATCATACTACACTTTGGGCTAGTCAAATAAGAGAAAACAAATGCACCTTAAAGACTTTTCTTAATTTATTTCCACTGTACTTTGATATGTGCTAGTAGAGTTTCAATGCACACTAGCTCTCAGGCCTTCAAAGTAAAAACTTTGGAGGTCTTGAGGTCAGGCAGACTATCCTGTTGTCACTCATTTCCTGTGCTAATATTACACTGAAGAAGTTTTAATGGTTTGGTGTAAACAGAGAAAGATTAAAAAGAAAGCTTTTAGAAAGTAGACTTTCAGAAATTTAATGACAATAATTATTTCATTTAAAACTCCATCATTTGTGCCTTAAAAATATGACCTACCATAAAAATGACATTCTAATTGTTTTACCATCTAAATTTTTTATATTTATTGTTATTCCCAGCAGCTAACAGTAAGAAAATAGCAGCACTAAGCCCACTTTGAGACCATTTTTTACTAGAAATCATGAAACTAATGAGCCGTGAACAAAATGTTGCTACTCATACTTCTTTTACAGCCTTGTAAAATAATTTCCAGTACTTATATATAAAGTGTATATAAAGTAAACACAGATGTGTGTGTATAGCTTGACAGGTGGACTTCTTTAGTCCAAAAGAAAAAAAAATAGTTTTTTTCTTTTATACAACAAAGCATATTTAATGAATTTTACTTAAATTTCACAGAAGAGATCAAATACAATAAAACACATTGCAACAACATATTTTAGCATCTATTGAATAGATCTCAGATCCTGACTATGGAAATATGTATCACCAAAGCAGAGTATCCTCTGCTTTGATATGTGCTAGTAGAGTTTCAATGCACACTAGCTCTCAGGCCTTCAAAGTAAAAACTTTGGAGGTCTTGAGGTCAGGCAGACTATCCTGTTGTCACTCATTTCCTGTGCTAATATTACACTGTATTATAATAATACCCAAGTATTTTTTGGGTAATTGAGAGGCCTGTGACTACTAAGCCTGTGTGTTGGTCTTGGGGACAGAGGTTCTGGAGTCTAGTCCTGATCAAGCCACATACTGTATGCTTGTATAATTCTCAGCTTCACATCTCTAAAATGGAGATCATAATTCTTATCTTATGGATTATTTGGGAGAATTAAATTCAGTATGTAAACAAAAATACCTAACAAACTATAAAATGATATATAAATGTAAGGTATCATATTATTAATAACACCTGAATTTTAATGCCAAGGTTAGTATTATGATTCTAGTGTACAGACTCAAATAATCCAATTTTTTAATGAGTGGAAATAAAATAGGTTATCATTTTAATTTTTATTTCATTATCTTTTAAAAATACAGATGATACTTATATTTGGCGGTGAGCAAAAAATATGCATTTATTAAAAAAATGTGTTCATCTTATACTCCTACTTACTAGGCAAAACACAAAATGTTAATCTCCTACTTGCTAGACAAAACCAAAGATGTTAATAGTGTTATATTTAATATGGCAGTGTAAGAGCTCAATGCTTGTGGGGAAAATGGAACTTTCTAACCAGGATTCCCGCTTGGCCTTGATAGTGCCCGTTGTATATACATATAAGGGCCTGTTTGCACACTTCCTGGTGGCAGAGCCACTGGTCAGTCATGAGAGTTCCAGCCCTAGGGAAGGGTGGAGAGGCTGTCCTCGCCTGAGTTCCTGTATGTATTGGGCAGGTGTCCACCAGTCACCAGAGACCCCCCCACAGAGTTCTCCCAGGGCAAGGGACCAGGGAAAGGGGAGCCTGGCTAGGCCAGAGAGAATGAGCTTGGGGGCCGGAGACGGTGGGGGTGGGGGGAGCCTAGGCAGCACAGGAAGGAGAGTCGGGCAGCCAGGAATCTGGAGTGTGGCCAGGTGGGGAGAGAGAGAGCAGCCGGGTTTCGGAGCAAGGGAAGACTGAGCGTGAGAATAAACTCTTTCATTTCCAACCTCTCGCCTTTGTTTTCCTTCCGTCTCACAATATTCGTAAGGAACTTGCCTGGCAGGGGAACCCCCTTCCTCCGGGAGGTACAGTTCTAAAACCTACCAGCTTCTCAGATCCACCCACTAACTCTGCAAGCTCTGGTAAGTTACTAAACATGTTTCAGTTTCTTCACGTATGAAAAGCAGATAACGGTAGTACCAATGTCTCAGAACTTGTGAATATAAATGAGTTGTCATAGGTTTAGAGTTTAGCACACTGTCTGACACATAGTAAAAAATAAATGTTTGTAGTTACAATATGATTATATATTTCTTCACATGGGCATTTCAGACATGCTGTCTACTTCCCAAACATTATTTGTAAACACAAAGGAGATGAGAAACCAATCCAGATTCATTTTCTTTCATGAGTCAGGGCACTTGCTCTGTAGTCGATTCAGATGAAAGCTAAGTGGTACCTACTTTCAAATGACGTACATGAATTTGATAACCAAAATCATCTCACCAAAAAATAAATAAGTAAATAAAAGCTATAATACACTTTAATAGCTTAATGGCTTTATTTTCTAGTCTTAATCACAGCAGACTTAGTAAAAGTTTATTCAAATTTGCCATATAGCTTCATTTCTTCATTCATTCTTTTTTTTTAAGTACTTATAGAACCCCTATCATATCCCAGGCACTGTATTTAGTAGTGCGATACAAAGTTAAGCAAAAAGTAAATATAATCTCTGCTTTCATGTTTTAAGCAAGAGAAATATTAATCAAAATCACTATACAAAAATGAATGTAAAATTGCAATTGTAAAAGGTTCTATAAAGGAGAAAAACCAGGCGCTTATGGAAGTACATTAAAAGGAAATGAACAAATGATGTTGGCAAAGGAAAACTTCCCAGAGCAAGTGATAATTGAGTTGATATCAGAAGATAGAGCAGAGTTCACAGGATAAAAAGTATGGGCTACTCTGCTCCAAGTACAAGGATCTGTGTGAGTAAGAGGGAACTTGGCCCCTTGAGGAGCCTGAAGGAAGGTAGGTGCGCTTGGAGCTTAGGGAAGGGGAAGGATGGAGTGAATGCGATGAAGCTGGAGGACTGAGCCCAGCCCTGCAAGCAGTGATAAGAGTTTGTTTTCTTACCCTAAGAACAAAGGAAAACCGTTGAAGGATTTTAAACCTGGGTATGTTGTTGGTTTTGAGGTGAGGAAGAGGTTGATACGATCCAATGTACATTCTCTGTAAGAAGAGCAATTTCAAGGGGGGTCAGAGTAACTGGAGAAACCAGTTAGGAGGCTGTTGCTGGATTCAAAGAAGAGAATGTGGAAGCATAGATTAGGGCTGTTGAGCTGGAAATGTTTGCAAGTGATAGAGGAAGAACTTGGTTTCCCATAAAACATACATTCTTTCTTTTCATTGCCCAGGCACATTTTTCATGTAAAGACATTTTCCTTCTGAATTGCTCTAGAGGATCCAACTAAAGGTGAATGATAAGTAAAGGGTGTCCCTACGCACTTGCATTCAATGAGGGAACAATCAAAACAACAATTTCTAAATAATTATCTCCCTGTAGGTGAAAGCCCTTGTCCAGTTTTGCTATATAAACATGAAACACTGAAAATGAACTAAAGGAAATAATTTCCATTGAAACACATTTTTATTATAAAAATTCAAGAGGTAAACAAACATTTATGAGAAATTAAACCAAGGAGCAGTAATATTTTTTAATTCAAGCTTCAAGAAAGGCAAACACTTCAAGGAAAGGAAGGGACCCACAGGAAACATCCAAACGTAACAATTCTACAATAACCAACAGCATCATCTTTGGAGTCTGCCAGAAGACTAGATGCTGCCTTAGGAAGATTATCTCCCATATGCTGGCCACTAAGCAACCATGCTTTATATGTGAAAGTGATATATCCAATAGCCAAGGCACCTTCACAGTACCCTCCTGGCAACTGAGTGAATGCAGAAACACACACACATGAGCACAAAGAGCGCTCAGTGTACTGAGCTCACACATCTCAAAGAATTAAGCAGAAAAACAAAGAAGACAGTAAAAGATA
Source organism: Manis pentadactyla (assembly GCF_030020395.1). Taxonomy (NCBI): domain Eukaryota; kingdom Metazoa; phylum Chordata; class Mammalia; order Pholidota; family Manidae; genus Manis; species Manis pentadactyla. The sequence goes on from NC_080024.1 coordinate 55,224,251, forward strand.
CATCTTCATTTCACAAAACAGACCCACAGAAACATCCATTACAATTTTCTCTAAGATAGATTGTGTCTCTCAACCAACAGAAAAAAAAAAAGAAATCATTGGCAGCCTGGTTCTCTTTGAGTAGAAGTGAGACATTAATTTAGATCATTGTGCACATTGAAAAGTTATTGCACTGCAGGGATTTCTGATTACATAATGAAGAATCAGAACTCTGTTTAGGTGTCACTTGGCTGCCAGTATCCATGGGTGAGCTGTGTAACACTCCTCTGTCATGTAGCTCATGTGAGAAAAGAATTCTGCTGTTCCAAGAAATGGCACTCATTTTGGAGACCTTCCCAGTTACACAAAAGAGCATAATTTCCACATTATCTCTAGGCATACTGTCTAGGATGATAAGTCTATGATAGGTTTATGTGTAAATTATATACACAGTTCTACTAATGAAAGGATTGCCGACTGCTTTTTGGTGGTGGCAGTGCAGAAAAATGAAATCAATTTGTTTTTCAATTTCTAAAAATGACACCTGAGCTATCTCTAATAATCAACAGATGGTGGTGGTTAGATGGTGGAGAGGGTAATTGCACTATGATTATCTAACAGATCAGAACTGGAGTTGGCAAGCAATATTGAAAGAGTACAGACTTACCAACCACCTTATCACTGGCTTATTTCAGTACTTTGGTTTTAAGTCCTTCAAACTTTTAATTTCATACTTATCTCAGTTTTTCATCAGGGACTGCACTCTTTTTCATTCTGGTTTAATTTTTCTGTATATGAAGGTACAGTTACAAAAGATAAATAAGAAGTGAAGAAAACATGAACATTTTCATACTTGTCTATTTGTGACAAAAATTTGATATGTATTGCATAGTGTGTGCCAGACAGAAGAGATAAATGGGGGACAAGACAGTATTCTTTTCCTATAGAAGCTCACAATTCTCTTACTAAGAAATCCAAAACATAATGCTAGTTATCAGAATCATCTGGAAGATTTGTTAAATTCAATCACTTTAAAGAAATAGAGAACAGAGTATAGAAAATTGATGTAGGCATAATAATACTTAATATTTGTTGAGTGTTTTCTTTATATGCAAGGTTTACCCATACCTAAACCTAATGACAACCCCTGTCATTAGATTATTATAATCTTCATTTAAAGATAAGAAAATTGAGGTTATACAAGGCATACCACAAATCCCAGACCTAATAAGCCTAGCCTGAATTTATACCAGTGTTATCTAATTCCACAGGGCTCTCTCTTACTCATTTCTCTAGACCACTCCTTTTTAACATTTACTATAACCTGAATATTCAGGCATCTTTGTCTCTGTTTTGTTCGTTTCACTTTATTGCTTGATTTGGGAATGTTTTTTCAATCCATTGTCCTTTTATCTGATCTTGAGGATCTTAGTGGGGAAGGTTAGCCAAGTCTTTTCTGGGTTATTCTATGTTGCTCTCTTAATCTACTCTATTGCTTTTACACTAAAATGTATTTACAGAGCACCTGTTACATGTGAAGCACTGTGTTAGCTGCTTTATGAGTAAAGATATGGTCCTTAACCTATACTTACAGGAAAATCAGAATTAAACAATAAATAAAATAAAGGTCTAATAAGTGATATGTTAGGAGGAGTGCAGAGTGCTAAGGAAATGACTGCCAGCAAAGGCTCAGGGCAGGCTTCCTGTATGAAGTGGCAGTGGCACTGTCACTTGAAGTATGAGGAGTTTCTGGGTGTCTTTAATCTAATTTTTCCCACCTTGACCTCATATCCTGGAATGTGGCTTTTCTCCATACTCCTCAGCTGCCTCTGCATTCTCGTTGGCCTCCAACCAACACCTAATTCCCAAATGCAACAAATCACCAGATGGCAGTCTACACTGTTCACCGACACAGCTTGAGATTCTCTCTTCCCTTGGTATCCCTGCTTCCACACTAATTCAGTTTTTCTCCCTCTACTCCTGACCACCGACATCCATTTGTCTTTCACCTTATTGCTGTTCTCTTTATATTTACCTGGAAACTTTCCCTCAGTTTAGAGAAAATTCCATTTTCTCCTAAACTGTCTCCCTCTTTTAAGCTCATGATTTGAACTATTTTCTCACCTTTTTATTTTGATGTTGATTTTCCATCAATAAGTAGCATGAATGATATTCATATATATTTGTATATAAAACCTATAATAGTATATTATACATATACTATATATAATGACTTAAAATTAGAAAATCAGATTAAATATTTAAAATTGTATCCCTACCTAAAAAAATTGTCTAATTTATATGACTCATTTTTGTGTTATGTGTGGAATTAACATATGCTAGGATATTTTTAAAAAGGAAATATATTACCTATCCTTGGAAAAAACAGGAAAAAGAGAATTATAAGAATAAATAAGTATTCACACCCAAAATGCCACTGATCTCCAGATCTTCCTTTTGATTTGTCAAGGGACAGAGACGACAGTGGTCTTCTTTGACAGGACGGACTGGGGCCAGACGAACACTGGCACGTTTCCACAATTGCTGAAATTGAAGGTAATGATACCATCTTCTCAGATAATATATCTTGTGTAGAAATTCTTATGGCTTTCCAACAGTTCAACCACTCAAAATTATCAGAAAAATGAATGAAACATTAAACTAAATGCTATAGAGTAAAAACAAAATGTTTATTCCCTCAAAGATGAAAATACAAGTATTCTGGGAAGTTAGTTGAAAAAAGACTTTGAAGCTAGGAATAAATAAATGTTTCTGTATTAGATGACATTTACTGAATTTACTATGAAAAAGGTAATCTTATGATTTGACATAAGTTAAGATACATATGATGCACATCCTAAATTCATCATCCTTATCAGTTAAAGAAGGACAATGAAAATTATGGATGTTACAGTTCATTAAAAGCTCATGAAATATATTCCACATATAAAGAAAATTCATCTATTTCTCCTTGCCTTCTTCTTTCCTTCCTAGGAAGGTAGTGGGTCATAGGACTATGGTGGCCCAGTCTGATGCATGGTATTGTGGTGTAAGAGTCCAATTGGGGTTAGGATATTGATTTTGTGGAGGGAAAGGTGGTGATCACTCATAGCAATAAACACACATAACACCAAGATGTTGGTTTCTAAATACCATTTTCCATAAAAGGAAGCAGAGATGCTTGATCAAAAACTAATTCCAAGACAGAGAAATTATAGATGAGCCTTCTTGTGTCAGAAAGTAAGAAGGTACTCACTGAATGAAAGGTACATGCTAAAAATACATGGAAACCAGCATAAGTAGTCTCTGACTGGCCAGATCTGGGACAAAATGAGCATCAAACTAAGTAATGGTATTAGCATATAACAGTGAATCCATACGGATAAAATAAGCAGATAAATAAAGAAAAGAAAAAGATTTTTCTTACAGCAGACTACAACTAATAAATGCAGAATGAATAATGGAATTAGAGAAAATCACTGTTTGTTAACCATCATTTTAAGAATTTAGTCAAGAAACACCAATGGATGCTAAAAATAGGGAGAAAGTTTGATAAAGACTGAGATTTTTGTGTAATTTCAATCACCTCCACACAAATAGTCATTAAATTACAAAAGGACAATGACTAACTTTACATTGGAGAAACATGACAAACATAATCTTAACCAAGTGATTGAAATTATATTACTAGAAAATAAGATCAAATGGGCCATAAGTATTCTATACCAGGGTAAAAAAACATAGCTTCCCTTCTATGACAGTCGTGCCAAAATTTCAAATCTGAATCTCATATTGAGGAAATATCAAATGTACTCAAATTGGGGAACAATCCACAAAATAGCTGAACAAGTGTCTAGGTCACAAAAATCAAGGAAACACTAAGCAACTGGTCCAAATGGGAAGTTTCAAGGGTCATGGTATCTAAATGCATCACATGATCCTAGATCATATCCTTTTGTTTAAAAGAACTGTTTGGAGACAGCTGGTGAAACTTGCATAGGACCTGTAGATTATATGTTTAGCAATGTATCTATGTTAGTTTCCTGTCATTGATGGCTATATTTAGTGGTAATGCAGAATGTATATATGTGTGTAGACACACACACACAAGAAATACTTGAGAATTAATTTCCAACCGGTGTTTTTCTCTTTCTCTCACAAACTTTTTCACTCACATGTGAAAAATGCATAACTTTCTCCCTCACTCATAAACTTGTGGACACAAACACCTACCAGATTTTCTCTGTTTAGTGGAAAACATTTGGTATTAATTTCTGTCATTTGCTAAGGATGTTTCTAGTTCTGAAGAGAAGTTCTCTCTGCAAAAGAAGGCCAGATGAATAACACTAATGTAGAAATGTATGAATATTCCAATTCTTTTATCTGGCATATACTTTTCTATAAGGTATAAATGGGCTTTTCTTAAATCTGAGCAAGGAAGGATAGCTACTGAAAACTGAGAGTAAGCACTGCAGTTTGGAGAACATAGAAATTTCTCCAAGAACAAAATTGCTCATCAGCATTGGAAATCACACATAATGACCAGATAGAAAGAGAGCCCGAAGTGTGCTTTTAAGTGATGGGTAAATGGAACTACTTCAGGGAGAGCTGTCTGCATGGAGATAGCAACCTCAGATCAGCCTGCCCAACTACAGCTGGTTGAAAGCTCCTTGGGCAGCAAGGTATCTCAGTGCAAATAAGGATTAAACCCTAGTTACCTCTGATCTAGTCCGTGCACTCTGATAGCTACTGAAAGGAGGAAAGGGCCAAGAACTTACATCATCAACTTTGACAAACCAGTATCTACACAGAATTTCAGATAGTAAAAGTGTCTCACATGTTCAAATAGTTTTAGAAGGTTAATCACTGAACCCACATTCCAAACAGACAGGGAACTATGCAGCTGTAAATAAACAAGAAATCAGCACAAAGGATGACATCAGCTGAATAACTGTGCTTTTAGCAATTCTAAACATCATAGAAGAGTGGGACCGGCCATCAGATAACTAATAGGAGCTGCATAAGCACAGAATGTTGACAGTATTCACACATGAGGGCAGTGTTCTTAATGTGAGAGCCTCTTGGGAGAATGAGAACAGTACTCTTGAACGTACAGAGTATAACCTGATCCCTCAGAAATGTCTCTGGTCCTTCATAGTCCCTGTTTTTCCTAAAGGTTCCTGTGGATATTTTAGAGAAGATTTCAAGGACTCCAGGTTGCCCAGAAGTCCAATTGAGCAATTAAAATCTCATGCCACGAAGCCAAGTATTAATTTTGTAACTTTGAGAGAATAATATAATCTTTCTGAATTTCATTTTCCTATCTATAAAATGGGAATAATAAAGATGACTGCTTTGTTGGGTTATGAAAATTAAGTGATATATATTGGCTATTACATAAATGTTAACTGTATTACAGTCAATGGAACATATAGTAGATACAAATATAGATATAGAAATAGGTTGAAGATTAGGATTTACCTGGCATAGGTAACCATGGCATAGGTAGTATTTATAGTTTATGTCTCAGAACACTTCTTGTCCCTTCCTTCCACTCTTATTCTTTCTCCCCTAAATATCCTTCTCATAAGACAAATGATGAGATATATTATTCACAGATTCACTCTACCCCTCTGACTTTTACCTTGGGAAATGATCTCATAAGTTGAAGTCTAAAAGCCAAATTTTTCCCCAAAGTAATAGCTCTTAGAGCAAAGAGATTATTCTCTAGTTGTGGAATTTTAGCAAGCAATAAGAAGGTAGCAATGACAGCTTTTCTAGAATCAGGAACTCATACCAAATATGACTTCAACTCAATTGTTTCTCTCATTCAATCAACAAAGTATTGAATACTTGCTGTGTGACAGGCACTGTTGTCTGCTTGCTAAGTATATGACCATGAGCAAAAAGATATGGTTGCATTCTCCAAAGTTTATAATCTAGTAGAGAAAGACAGAAATAAAATTTGTAAATAAATAGCCGTATAATTATAAAACATAATTGCAAGATGGTTATGGTCCATGAAGATAACAGGCAAAGTACTATGATAGGGAACAACAGAGTAGTTAAATGGGAAGTATAGTGAAAGCTTGTCTGTAGAGATATTATTTAGTTCAAGACTTGAAGGATGAGAGCACGTTAATGATAACACAAAACTAGGAGACAAATATTCCATGTGGTGACAAGGCTCTAAAATAGGAAAGAATTTAAAGTTTTTTAGACAGTAAAAATGCCAGTGTCACTGGAGCATGAGGAGGAAGTGAATAGTTCAAGATAAGTTTGGTCAAATATTTTGTATCTTGTAGAATAATTTTAAGGAGTTTTGATATTTATTTTACATGCAACAAGAAATATTTTGAAGGATTTTAGTAATTTGACTTGGTTTGCAGTTTTAAAAGCTCACCAACATTGCTATGTGATAAATGATTATGATGGGGTAGAGGAGGAAGCAAAGGAGGCAATTGAAAGATCAATTAGGAAACTATTATAATAATCTCAGTGAAAGATGACTGTGCCCTCCACTAGGATGACAGAAAGGGAGAGAAATAAAGGGACTGAAGGTATACTTGGGAGGTATAATCTGTGTGAAGATTGGGTATTGGTCATGAAGGAGAAGGAGCAATCAAGTATGATTTCTGGATTTAAGTTTGAGCAACTGTGTGTTTGCTGATGTCATATATTGTGATGGTAAAAAAAATGGTGTGGTGGACAGTTTTCAGAGGGGAGCTTAGAGTTCTACTTTAAATACATTAAGTTTAAGCTAATTGTCAGTCCTCCAAGTGGAGGACTTTAGCTAGCTAAAGAAGACTTCCACTTCCAACAGAAATAAAGTTGGCACAACCAAAACAATCAAACAAAATGGATAAAAGATGTGTTTCAAGACACTTATATCAGGAACAAAACAGAATTATCCCTGAGGCACAGGAAATAAATGAGCCTTAAGAAGATCTCATTTAAATCCCTGAGTGACTTCCCACAAGGTAGCACAGAGAAGAAGAATCTGTTAAAGACCCTGATTTGAGGAGAGGGAGCTGAGAATCTAGGGAGAACAAGAAGACTAGAGCTGAAAAAAGCTGGAGAGGAGAGAGCTGCACTGAAAGAGAACTCTGGAAACCTGCAGAGAACCTCCTGCAAGTGTTCAGAACAGCACTGATCATCACTAGCATTTGAGGAAAATACCTGAGGATGGAGAAAAAAATCATCTGAAAGGGCGATAGGGAATGGAACATGGAGCTCAGATAGGCTGGGAGGAGTACTGGTCACACCAGCCAGACTGGGAAATGTCATTGTATGGGGCATTAGGAAGGTGGTCAGAAGGATCTTGCTGCAGTAATGGTAATTGCCCGACTAAAAACTGCTCTAATACCATTAGTAAATCTTTAAAGAAGACCTGAAAGGATCAAATTGTTTTCAAGTAACTTAACTTCATCTCAGAACAAAGTTCAAGAATATTTATAGGAATAAGAAAATATATCCAGCACAAACCAGGTAAAATTCACAATGACGTTGAATAAAATATTACCAGTAATGCAAAGCATCAGGAAAATATGACCCAGTATGAGTAAAAAAAAAAATGAATCAACTGAAACTGATCCTGAAATGACACAGATGCTAGAATTAACAGTCAAGAATATTAGAGCCGGGAGAGGGGCGGAAGATGGCGGCGTGAGTAGAGCAGCGGAAATCTCCTCCCAAAACAACATATATCTATGAAAATATAACAAAGACAACCCTTCCTAGAATAAAGACCAGAGGACACAGGACAATACCCAGACCACATCCGCACCTGAGAGAACCCAGCGCCTCGTGAAGGGGGTGAGATACAAGCCCCGGCCCCGCGGGAGCCGAGCGCCCCTCCCCCCAGCTCCCGGCGGGAGAAGAGCAGGCAGAGCGGGAGGGAGACGGAGCCCAGGGCTGCCGAACACCCAGCCCCAGCCATCCGGGACAGAGTGCAGGGCCCTCGATACTAGGAAAACAGGGCAGCAAGAACAGTGAGCGGGCACTGGAGGCTGGGAGACAGAGGGCATAAGAAAAGCGCGCGACAATTTTTTTTTTTGCTTTTTTGCTGTTTTGTTTTGGCGAGCGCTTTTTGGAAGTCTTAAAGGGATAGGGACCCCAATACTAGGGAAACAGGGCAGCAAGAACAGTGAGCAGGCACTGGAGGCTGGGCGACAGAGGACATAAGAAAAGCGCGCGACCATTTTTTTTTTGCTTTTTTGCTGTTTTGTTTTGGCGAGCGCTTTTTGGAAGTCTTAAAGGGATAGGGACCCCAATACTAGGGAAACAGGGCAGCAAGAACAGTGAGCAGGCACTGGAGGCTGGGCGACAGAGGACATAAGAAAAGCGCGCGACCATTTTTTTTTTTTTTGCTTTTTTGCTGTTTTGTTTTGGCGAGCGCTTTTTGGAAGTCTTAAAGGGATAGGGACCCCAATACTAGGGAAACAGGGCAGAAAGACCGGTGAGCAGAGGCCTGAGGCTGGCACCGGAGAATAAAGAAAAACGAACGACCACCCCCACTTTTTTTTTTTTTTTTTTTTTATTAAAAACTTTTTTTTTTTTTTTTAATTAAAAAAATTTTTTTTTTATTATTATTATTATTTTTTTTTGTGGTCGTTGTTTTGTTTTGGCGGGTGCTTTTTGGAAGTCTTAAAGGGGCAGGGCGGGTCACTTAATCCAGAGGTAGGGAATCGGGATCTCGGGGCACCCTAACCCCTGGGCTGCAGGGAGCAGGCAGGCCCCATACGGAGATAAATAGCCTCCCAGCAGCTCCTGCTCCAACGCGACTCCACCATTTTGGAGTAGCTGCCCGAGCCAGGCCACGCCCACGGCAACAGCGGAGATTAACTCCATAGCAGCCGGGCAGGAAGCAGAAACCCTGTCTGCACGCAGCTGCGCAGCACAAGCCACTAGAGGCCGCTGTTCTCCCAGGAGAGGAGGGCCACAAACCAACAAGAAAGGAAGTCCTTCCAGCCGTCACTCGTCCCAGTTCTGCAGACTATTCCTATCACCATGAAAAGGCAAAGCTACAGGCAGACAAAGATCACAGAGACAACACCAGAGAAGGAGACAGACCTAACCAGTCTTCCTGACAAAGAATTCAAAATAAGAATCATAAACATGCTGACAGAGATGCAGAGAAATACGCAAGAGAAATGGGATGAAGTCCGGAAGGAGATCACAGATGCCAGAAAGGAGATCGCAGAAATGAAACAAACTCTGGAAGGGTTTATAAGCAGAATGGATAGAATGCAAGAGGCCATTGATGGAACTGAAATCAGAGAACAGGAACGCATAGAAGCTGACATAGAGAGAGACAAAAGGATCTCCAGGAATGAAACAATGTTAAGAGAACTGTGTGACCAATCCAAAAGGAACAATATCCGTATTATAGGGGTCCCAGAAGAAGAAGAGAGAGGAAAAGAGATGGAAAGTATCTTAGAAGAAATGATTGCTGAAAATTTCCCCACACTGGGGGAGGAAGTAATCAAACAGACCACGGAAATACACAGAACCCCCAACAGAAAGGATCCAAGAAGGGCAACACCAAGACACATAATAATTAAAATGGCAAAGATCAAGGACAAGGAAAGAGTGTTAAAGGCAGCTAGAGAGAAAAAGGTCACCTATAAAGGGAAACCCATCAGGCTAATGTCAGACTTCTCAACAGAAACTTTACATGCCAGAAGAGAATGGCATGATATATTTAATACAATGAAACAGAAGGGCCTTGAACCAAGGATACTGTATCCAGCACGACTATCATTCAAATATGACGGTGGGATTAAACAATTCCCAGACAAACAAAAGCTGAGGGAATTTGCTTTCCACAAACCACCACTACAGAACATCTTACAGGGACTGCTCTAGATGGGAGCACTCCTAGAAAGAGCACAGCACAAAACACCCAACATATGAAGAATCGAGGAGGAGGAACAAGAAGGGAGAGAAGAAAAGAATCTCCAGACAGTGTATATAACAGCTCAATAAGCGAGCTAAGTTAGGCAGTAAGATACTAAAGAGGCTAACCTTGAACCTTTGGTAACCACGAATTTAAAGCCTGCAATGGCAATAAGTACATATCTTTCAATAGTCACCCTAAATGTTAATGGGTTGAATGCACCAATCAAAAGACACAGAGTAACAGAATGGATAAAAAAGCAAGACTCATCTATATGCTGCTTACAAGAAACTCACCTCAAACCCAAAGACATGTACAGACTAAAAGTCAAGGGATGGAAAAACATATTTCAAGCAAACAACAGTGAGAAGAAAGCAGGGGTTGCAGTACTAATATCAGACAAAATAGACTTCAAAACAAAGAAAGTAACAAGAGATAAAGAAGGACACTACATAATGATAAAGGGCTCAGTCAAACAAGAGGATATAACCATTCTAAATATATATGCACCCAACACAGGAGCACCAGCATATGTGAAACAAATACTAACAGAACTAAAGGGGGATATAGACTGCAATGCATTCATTCTAGGAGACTTCAACACACCACTCACCCCAAAGGATAGATCCACTGGGCAGAAAATAAGTAAGGACACGGAAGCACTGAACAACACAGTAGAGCAGATGGACCTAATAGACATCTATAGAACTCTACATCCAAAAGCAGCGGGATATACATTCTTCTCAAGTGCACATGGAACATTCTCCAGAATAGACCACATACTAGGCCACAAAAAGAGCCTCAGAAAATTCCAAAAGATTGAAATCCTACCAACCAACTTTTCAGACCACAAAGGCAGAAAACTAGAAATAAACTGTACAAAGAAAGCAAAGAGGCTCACAAACACATGGAGGCTTAACAACACGCTCCTAAATAATCAATGGATCAATGACCAAATCAAAATGGAGATCCAGCAATATATGGAAACAAATGACAACAACAACACTAAGCCCCAACTTCTGTGGGACACAGCAAAAGCAGTCTTAAGAGGAAAGTATATAGCAATCCAAGCATATTTAAAAAAGGAAGAGCAATCCCAAATGAATGGTCTAATGTCACAATTATCGAAATTGGAAAAAGAAGAACAGATGAGGCCTAAGGTCAGCAGAAGGAGGGACATAATAAAGATCAGAGAAGAAATAAATAAAATTGAGAAGAATAAAACAATAGCAAAAATCAATGAAACCAAGAGCTGGTTCTTCGAGAAAATAAACAAAATAGATAAGCCTCTAGCCAGACTTATTAAGAAGAAAAGAGAGTCAACACAAATCAACAGTATCAGAAAAGAGAAAGGAAAAATCACGACGGACCCCATGGAAATGCAAAGAATTATTGGAGAATACTATGAAAACCTATATGCTAACAAGCTGGGAAACCTAGGAGAAATGGACAACTTCCTAGAAAAATACAACCTTCCCAGATTGACCCAGGAAGAAACAGAAAATCTAAACAGACCAATTACCAGCAACGAAATTGAAGCGGTAATCAAAAAACTACCAAAGAACAAAACCCCCGGGCCAGATGGATTTACCTCGGAATTTTATCAGACATACAGGGAAGACATAATACCCATTCTCCTTAGAGTTTTCCAAAAAATAGAGGAGGAGGGGATACTCCCAAACTCATTCTATGAAGCTAACATCACCCTAATACCAAAACCAGGCAAAGACCCCACCAAAAAAGAAAACTACAGACCAATATCCCTGATGAACGTAGATGCAAAAATACTCAACAAAATATTAGCAAACCGAATTCAAAAATACATCAAAAGGATCATACACCATGACCAAGTGGGATTCATCCCAGGGATGCAAGGATGGTACAACATTCGAAAGTCCATCAACATCATCCACCACATCAACAAAAAGAAAGACAAAAACCACATGATCATCTCCATAGATGCTGAAAAAGCATTTGACAAAGTTCAACATCCATTCATGTTAAAAACTCTCAGCAAAATGGGAATAGAGGGCAAGTACCTCAACATAATAAAGGCCATCTATGATAAACCCACAGCCAACATTATATTGAACAGCGAGAAGCTGAAAGCATTTCCTCTGAGATCAGGAACTAGACAGGGATGCCCACTCTCTCCACTGTTATTTAACATAGTACTGGAGGTCCTAGCCACGGCAATCAGACAAAATAAAGAAATACAAGGAATCCAGATTGGTAAAGAAGAAGTTAAACTGTCACTATTTGCAGATGACATGATACTGTACATAAAAAACCCTAAAGACTCCACCCCAAAACTACTAGAACTGATATCGGAATACAGCAAAGTTGCAGGATACAAAATCAACACACAGAAATCTGTGGCTTTCCTGTATACTAACAATGAACCAACAGAAAGAGAAATCAGGAAAACAACTCCATTCACAATTGCATCAAAAAAAATAAAATACCTAGGAATAAACCTAACCAAAGAAGTGAAAGACTTATACTCTGAAAACTACAAGTCACTCTTAAGAGAAATTAAAGGGGACACTAACAGATGGAAACTCATCCCATGCTCGTGGCTAGGAAGAATTAATATCGTCAAAATGGCCATCCTGCCCAAAGCAATATACAGATTTGATGCAATCCCTATGAAACTACCAGCAACATTCTTCAATGAACTGGAACAAATAATTCAAAAATTCATATGGAAACACCAAAGACCCCGAATAGCCAAAGCAATCCTGAGAAAGAAGAATAAAGTAGGGGGGATCTCACTCCCCAACTTCAAGCTCTACTATAAAGCCATAGTAATCAAGACAATTTGGTACTGGCACAAGAACAGAGCCACAGACCAATGGAACAGACTAGAGAATCCAGACATTAACCCAGACATATATGGTCAATTAATATTTGATAAAGGAGCCATGGACATACAATGGCGAAATGACAGTCTCTTCAACAGGTGGTGCTGGCAAAACTGGACAGCTACATGTAGGAGAATGAAACTGGACCATTGTCTAACCCCATATACAAAAGTAAACTCAAAATGGATCAAAGACCTGAATGTAAGCCATGAAACCATTAAACTCTTGGAAGAAAACATAGGCACAAACCTCTTAGACATAAACATGAGTGACCTCTTCTTGAACATATCTCCCCGGGCAAGGAAAACAACAGCAAAAATGAGTAAGTGGGACTATATTAAGCTGAAAAGCTTCTGTACAGCAAAAGACACCATCAGTAGAACAAGAAGGATCCCTACAGTATGGGAGAATATATTTGAAAATGACACATCCGATAAAGGCTTGACGTCCAGAATATATAAGGAGCTCACACGCCTCAACAAACAAAAAACAAATAACCCAATTAAAAAATGGGCAGAGGAACTGAACAGACAGTTCTCCAAAAAAGAAATACAGATGGCCAACAGACACATGAAAAGATGCTCCACATCGCTAATTATCAGAGAAATGCAAATTAAAACTACAATGAGGTATCACCTCACACCAGTAAGGATGGCTGCCATCCAAAAGACAAACAACAACAAATGTTGGCGAGGCTGTGGAGAAAGGGGAACCCTCCTACACTGCTGGTGGGAATGTAAGTTAGTTCAACCATTGTGGAAAGCAGTATGGAGGTTCATCAAAATGCTCAAAACAGACTTACCATTTGACCCAGGAATTCCACTCCTAGGAATTTACCCTAAGAACGCAGCAATCAAGTTTGAGAAAGACAGATGCACCCCTATGTTTATTGCAGCACTATTTACAATAGCCAAGAATTGGAAGCAACCTAAATGTCCATCAATAGATGAATGGATAAAGAAGAGGTGGTACATATACACAATGGAATACTACTCAGCCATAAGAAAAGGGCAAATCCAATCATTTGCAGCAACATGGATGGAGCTGGAGGGTATTATGCTCAGTGAAACAAGCCAAGCGGAGAAAGAGAAATACCAAATGATTTCACTTATCTGTGGGATATAAGAACAAAGGAAAAACTGAAGGAACAAAACAGCAGCAGAATCACAGAACTCAAGAATGGACTAACAGGTACCAAAGGGAAAGGGACTGGGGAGGATGGGTGGGTAGGGAGGGATAAGGGGGGAGAAGTAGGGGGGTATTAAGATTAACATGCAAGGGGGGGTAGGAGAAAAGGGAGGGCTGTACAACACAGAGAAGGCAAGTAGTGATTCTACAACATTTTGCTATGCTGATGGACAATGACTGTAAAGGGGTTTATAGGGGAGACCTGGTATAGGGGAGAGCCTAGTAAGCATAATATTCGTCATGTAAGTGTAGAGTAGTGATACCAAAAACAAAGAAAAAAAAAAAAAGGGCAGTTCCTGTGTGGTAACCCCCAACGAGTTCTACACAAGGGTATAAAGGGCATATAAAAGTGTAGGCAAAGGGTCTGTTTGTGTTTATACAGAGGATCAAAGCCTAATTGGGCTACCCCGAAAATGAACTAAGAGACGATATGAAAAAGAACTTCCAACATCAGCACTCTCTGGAAGACTCATGCCAGAAGATGATCATCAAAAAACCCCAACAAAGATCCACGCACTGCTACAGCTGTAGATGCACTCATCCCACCCGTTCCTGGACTTGCCATTGGAATGAGGAAGGAGATATCTAAACTGGCCTGTGCATACAGTAAAACAACAAATTTGACTGGATCTATACTGTTGGAACTCAACCAAGAATTTGGAGAAGTGCAAATTGTAGCGCTCCAAAGTCTTACAACTACAGACTATTTACTGTTAAAAGAACATATGGCATGTGAACAGTCCCCAGGAATGGGTTGTTTTAATTTGTCTGATTTCTCTCAGACTGTTCAAGTTCAGTTGGACAATATCCACCATGTCATAGATAAGTTTTCACAAATGCCTAAGGTGCCTAACTGGTTTTCTTGGTTTCACTGGAGATGGCTGGTAATTACAGGTATGCTTTAGTTATGTAACTATACTCCTATTATGTTAATGTGTGTGCGCAATTTAAGTAGTAGCTTAAAACCTATTCATGCTGAAGTTACTCTACAAGAAGATATGCCAAAGAAATAATCAATCTTCCCATGTTTTCTTCTGCCTGCTACTTCTATAGCTTTTCTTCTTCCTTCCTAATTACAACCCTTAAATAGAATTCGTGCCTCATATCAAATTTACCGAGTATCATAATTCTTCCAAGTGGTAAAGATACCTCAAGACAAATGCTGGGCATAGAAGCCACAGGGCATAAATCTGCAAAGAAGTAAAAAGCTAACCTTTTCAAACAATAAGGCTTCCCTCTCACTTACCAACTTCACATTTCCCTGTATGGCCCCGGAAGATGACTGGTTAGCCAGAGACGGGTAAGATTCCTCAAGGGAGGAACAACCTAAGACAGGCACAGTCGCAGGGGGGCCATCAGGTGAGAAATTGGGGATCAACAGAGGTGAGGCTTAGAACCTCACCCCCCCTGTTCTGAGAGAAATCTTCTGCATATGTGGATGTTTTATTGCCCTGGTCTAGCTTGGATTAACACATAGTCTACAGGCACACACCTGATCATCTACATTTGCTCTCTTACAACACTAAACTATGTTTTCTACCTTTATCTTGTATCTACCTACCACTTCAGCATTTTATTAAAAATAATAATAATAAAGAGAGAAATGTAGTATCCACACATAAATCAAGTATAAAAGCCAAATGAGTATTCATATTTGAACTGACTGTTTAGAGTTCATAATGCATGAGCAAAACCGAAAGTTTCTGTGATGACTGCCCTTGTACTGTTCACTATGTAACTTACTCACTATGTAAGAATTTGTTCTCCATGTAAGAACTTGTTTGTTATGCCTCAGAAGATTGGAGACTGACGAAAATTAGGCTTGGGGTGGATGAATGATTGTGCATTGAGCATTGACTCCCCTATACAGAATTTTATTGTCGTTAACAACCATTTGATCAATAAATATGAGAGATGCCCTCACAAAAAAAAAAAAAAAAAAAAAAAGGACAGACTTCCAATGGTAAAATAAATTAGTAACCGGGATGTAATGTATAGCATAAGGAATATAGTCAAGATATTGTAACAGCTTGGTAGGGTGATAGCTGGAACCTAGAATTATGTATATAAATGTTCTACCACTGTGTTGTACACTTGAAACTAATGTAATGTAATATTGTGCGTCAACTACCCTTCAATAAAAAAATAATTATTTAAAAAAAAAAAAAAAGTAATGTAAAAAAAAAAAAAAAGTATATTAGAGCCTTTATTATATAATTGCTTTTGAAAATATATAATTTATTTTCAAAAACTTAAGACACATGGAAGACATAAAAAAATCTGGGGTGATCGCTATGTCTATTTTGTTTGTGGTGGTGGGCAAAGGGTTTGTGGGTGAGGCATGTCCAGACTTACCAAACTGCACACTTTAAATATTTGTAGTTTATTGTATTCAATCATTCCACCATTAAGCTGATGAAAGCTTAATGGAAGAAAAGGAGGAGGAGAGTTAGGAGGACTAGAAAGAGAAGAAAACAGACTGAAGAACTGGAGAAGTGGTGTTTGTTAGAGTTAATAAATTTAATAGTCATCAATGTATAGATGGCATTTCAAACCTTAGGAATGAAAGAAATTACCTGCGGAGAGATAAGCCAGAAAAGAAAAAGGGACATAGGATACTGCCTTAAGAAAACACCAAAATTTAGAAGTTTAGGGTGAAGACGGTCATGATGAATTATTTGCTTTGCTTACGCTGTTTAAATCTAACCAACATCAAGTTTGAAGCATCTAATCAATTTTATTCACTACAGGCTGAACCTGTAGGAGTAAGGACCCTTTTAAGATAGTTTGTTTCTTACCAATTACTGTGTCTTTTTATACTTGTTCCTAGTCATTAGCCCACATTTAACACAATCATTATTGACCTTAATTCACAAAAGTCACCTTTTGCTTATCCCCACTGTTATGATTTTTGAAAGCTCCATTTAAAACTGTGAAAATATTTCTCATATTTCTATGAAATATGCTAGTATGTTCCGAATATAGACTGCCTTCTAACTTAATGTTAAACTAACCACATTATACTTGGCATGTGTCATCAGTGAAGTACAAAAATATAAAGCAGTCACAAAAGTGAAAATAAGAACATTGTCATTTTAACTGATATTTATGAGATATATATCAATATACTCCAAATTAAGTTTATTACAGTTCAAAAATAAGTATATTTTTTATTTAAGCTTAATATAAATTGTTTCAAGTAACTTTTTAAAATTCTATTTTGTTATGTCATAAGCAGTAGCTTTAAAACCTTCTAAATACTACAGGAACTTTCTAGATTAAACCCTATTTATATCAGAAATGGAGTTTCATCTCCAAAACCCAAGAAATCAAATGCATCTTTTCCCTCGATCTTTTCTCCAGCTCAGACTATTCACTTTGCTTCTTCCTGGCCATTATCACATGACTTTTAGAGCAAAGAGATTATCTCTAGTTGTGGAACTTTAGCAAGCAATAAGAAGGTAGCAATGACAGCTTTTAAAATTCTATTTTGTTATGTCATAAGCAGTAGCTTTAAAACCTTCTAAATACTACAGGAACTTTCTAGATTAAACCCTATTTATATCAGAAATGGAGTTCACACCAAATATGACTTCAACTCAATCATTTCCTTCATTCAATCAACAAAGTATTGAATATCCACGTGCCATTCCTCTGAGCCAGGAGGTCTTCTGAGACTGCTCCCTTAAAGCAACCATGAAACCTCAGTCGCCAGCTTCCCTGAGCACACTTCTATTCTCCTGTTACTGAGCTTGCTCTAACATTTGACACTACAGATGGCTCTGCTTTTCTCACAACTCCCCTTTCCTGGTATTCTACCTCCTCTTTGTTGGCTATTCCTTTTCAGCTTCATAAGTTTCCCCTTCTCAGCTTAAATTTTGAGTTTGTGTGCTTCTATTTTCTGCCCCTTTCTTTCTCTTCCTTCTTCCTGGACAATCTTATCCCGACCCATCTTTTTCCCTCCAACCCCCTAAATTATTTGCATATCCATGAGAGAGAGACTAACCTCTCTCGGAGCCAAACACCCTCACCTACCTCAGTCACTCAGCTATTCACACTGGCCCTGGAAAACTCAGGTCAAGAAAATGTGTAATTCTTAACGGCTTAGAAGCCATGTTTATTCCACAATAAGCCAGTCTGTTATCAAAAACTAAACCTTACCAAAAACAAGTTTTTTCTGCTATCTGAATGTAGAGCATTCCTATGAAATCTTTTGTAAACGGAAATGACATAAAGTGAAGAAGAAGTTACCATTAATTGGTATGGGAATTTTTTTGAACATGCCCAGAAACAAAAAAATAACCTCTCTTAGCCTTTTTTAATCCTAAGGAAATATCTTGCTAATGGATGTACAAATAAATCGAGATAAAGCACAGACGCTCACATAGTTCAGAGCTATGGCATTTGGCGCTGAGACGCTGAGTGTAGCTCCTGGGGAAGGCGCTGGGTGGCGCCTCTCACGCTCGGGGTGCATGCTGCCTCTTTAAAAGCTCGCTGCAGAACAGACGTTGAACGCCATTTTCACTTTTCGCTTTTTTCGTAAGAGCAAAACTCCTCTTTAGATTTTTTTGATTAGCGAAAACAGGAACTAATGCAGGTCTTTTGTAAAAGTGAAGTCGTGAACTTTCAAAAAAGCAGAGGTTACCTGTAAGTATGTTGTAATATAATACTGTTTAAAGTAACAACCAGTCTAAGTTTTAACAAATTTACTTGAGGTGATTTTTAAGAAACACATAAACAAAAACAAGTATGAACTTGTTAGTTATCGAGCAGTATATAAAAGTTGTGGGGAAAGGCACCAGAGAGTAAAATGAAAGAAAGGGTATGAACTTCCCACTTGGCCTAGAGCCAGTGCCCTCATTCTACATGAATCCAGTAAACATCCTGTCTAGTTTTAAGTAAACAGGAATAAATTAAGGTATAACTTGCAACCGGGAATTATGCTGAAGCCTTGAGAAGCCCTGTGCTTAGTATTTGTGACCCCTCACTGTTCTGGATGAAGCCGACTTAAAGTTCTGAAACTTTGAGTTATATACCTCTTTGAACATAGCCCAAGGCACATCCACAGTGAGACTCATTTTAGTGGCTAGGGAATCCAGAGGATTTATTCATGTATATGCCACTAATGGACGAATATGTCGTATTGTCACAAAGGCAAATTTCTCTTCATTTCTAAATCAGATTATTCACTGAAGAAACTCTTCACTGAAATCACAGAATATATAATTTTTGTATCCATGTATTCTATAATGATGTAGAATTAGTCTGTGTAAAGTATTTTTTCATTTCTGAGAAATACATTCTTTGCATTTCCCAAATAAAATTTTAGTGCTTAATAGCTGTCATTATCTGAAGTTTTATGTGGTCTTCAATCTCAATTTTCATCAAAATAGTCCATGTTTGCATTTGGTATAGAAGGAGTGTGTGTGTGCGTGTGTGTGTGTGTGTGTGTGTATGTGTGTGTGTGTAGAGAATATGAGAGAGAGAATGGGATTAATGGTATAGAAATTAAACATTTATTCAAATTAATTTTTTACGTAAGACAAAGGGTGGGTCATAAAATAAAATATTAAAAGTTTTACTACACATAAGAGATTTTACTTATGAATTTTTTAAATGCTTATTTTTAAAGATCTCTGTATTCACATGTAAAAACACTTGCATATTTCTCATTGTGTTTCCACTAACATGCCTATTTTTCTTGTTTTTTGTTTTGTGATTTTTATATCTGAATTACATGAAAACATTTAGTGAGCTCTCCAAACATAATTATTTTTAACCTATTTCTCAGTACTTCCTCTTTATAAAATAGCGGATAACATAGTACATATGCACAATTACAGAGAAAGTCACTGTGTTTATTATTCTTTGGTGATGCTTTACTAGAAATCTATATATTCAGGGAGTTTTAACAAGAAAACAGAAAGCTATAAATCTTAGAGACTGCAAGTATGGAGTAGGTAGGTCAACAACATTTATAAAGAGCACTATCTTAAGCAGCTGTCCATTAATAAGCTTCCAAGCATATTGCTTGGCAGACACATTTACAATACAAAAAGCCCACTAAGGCTTTTATTTTAATTACTGTGAAGATTCTCCAGGGTGACTCAAGGTGTCCAGGATGAAAGGCCACTGTAGTTAGTCAATACATTTTCTACTACTAATTTTCTCTACTAATAATACTGAAGTACATTCTTTAATTGTTTTAGGTTTCAAGATCTAAAAAAGGGTAAAGATGTTAGACTTCACAATCAAGCAAAACCCTAGGGCACAGGAGAGTCCTCTCTGTAGAAACTCGGCAAGAGTTACTGAGATGATGTGTAACAGCTAATACTGACTTTTACCAGAACACAGCTGAAATGGCTCTTGCATGTTAATATTGAAAGTAAGCTTCTCCGCTAACCGGCTCAAACTTGCCCCCATGACTCTGATAGCTGGGCTTTCAGCATAGTTTTATTGTTCAAGAAATCTAGCTCATTCATTTTGAAAGGGACATTGAAAAGTCCCCACCCTGCAAGAAAACTATTTTTCAGAGGAGTTAGCTTAAAGCTACAAAAGATAAAAGGTCAGTCATGAACTCACAGGAAGAGTAATAGTCTGACCTACTGCTCTTTACAAACTGCTGATTTCCTTCTGCTTTGCTTTAAAAAAAAAAAAAAAGGAAAAGGATATTTGCATTTCTTTCTTTATTTTTTTTTGAGCTTTTACAGTTCACATAATCAAAAGACTTCTGTCCTAAACAAGTGATTGTCAAAGCCCATTTATACTGAAAGAAAACAATTATTAATCTCTGCAATTTGTTGCTGTTTAATAACCATGCATATCAGAAATTCAGAATTCTTAGTCTATCACTCTACCCACTTCTCTTCACATTATGTACATTTTTTATGAGAAAAGGAAAGAGTTTGGTTTTATAAATATGTTCATGAAGGAAGTGACTCAAAATCTAGAGCTTGGAAAAATACTCTTAGGATTTCTTTTTCCCAACTTCAGGATTTAAACATCTTTTTCTCCTCTCAAAAACATAATTTTTGAACTAATGTTAAAATGTCCAAAAGGGTTATGACATGTATTGGCCCAGTTTCTTATTGTACTAGGATGATTTTTAATGTTCTTCTCCAATTATACCAGTGGTGTTTACCTTTAAAACAGTAGTAAGCTAGCAACCCTGTAAAGATAGAAGTAGTAACACACTTACATTTTAACAAAATCATGTGTATCTTCTAAAATCAATTACTATGAAATCTTTATCTTGCCTTCAGGAAGCATAAGTTCAGAATTAGTATTCCCAAGTAATTCTATTTAAAGTGAAGACAAATGGGTTCCTGCAAATTCCCCCCCAACACCAATGAATGTGATACATAATCCCATCCTTAGAGCTGGTAGAAAATACAACCAGATTAATGAATATAAAAACTGACGTCTGAAAGCCATGATAAACGGGATATATTCTTACCTTAAAATGAGTGTTTTCTGGTCACTAATGGTATTGTTAATTGCTGAAGCCACATATTTTGCCTCTGTCATCTTGCATATCTAAGACAATTCTGCTTTATTTTCAGAATGTTCTCTATTTTTAATTCAATATTGTTTCCCAAAATTTCTATCAGATGGCTCCATACAGTTCTCTTTATATATGTGAAGCACATTACCATGAAATTAGTGTTGTCATCCACCCAGGTACCCACCCCTGGCTCACGATCTTTATGGGCCCTAGTGAACCACAAAGACCTAAGTAGTTGAGAATCAATTTCAGAGTTCAAAGTTTTTTCAGAACCCCTCCAAAAAATAAAAGGTATCAGCTGTAAGAGCATCAAGAACTCATTGCATTAAAAACAAGAGTAAAATACATAGTAAAAGACAAATATATTTTTCAGGTAATGCAAAGAAATTCCAAGTAGTGGGCAAAGGCAAGACTTGACTGCACAGCCTGGAACCTCTACCAGAGCATCAGTGTTAAATTCCAAAGGAGAGTAATTAACATCATTGAATCAGCCTCCAGGATTTTACACCAGCTTGACACTACATACAGTAGGGGTTGTGGAGTGGGGTGGAGGATTTGACTGAAGTTGCTGTGAAGTGTATCTAACAGATAGATGCAAGTGAAGCTGGATCTCACAATAGCAATCATTTTCCTTTCAGCCAACTTTTAGCCCTCTGGCTTTAGCCTTTTCTACCTCCTGCTCAACAGTTATCCTGTGCACTCTTCCCTAGATCAATGCTTACAACCTACTAAATATATTTCTGAACCCATTCTTATGAAATACAAGTAGATAGGTTGGGTAGGTAGGAGGTTTGACCATTGCTTTGTCAACCAAATGTATTATATACATTTTTCTACACCTGTATGTCTTCCTTAATAAGGCACTTTAGAAACCCCCCCCAATGGCATATATCTAATTCATTCTTCTCAATAGCTGAATAACATTTCATGTTATTGATATACCACAATTCATCCAATCATTCTTTTACCAGTGGATATTCCTTTTGTTCATTTACTACTGCAAACAATTCATTGAGGCAACAGGTCTTTATTAAATGCCCTCTAGTGCCTATCCAACTCTAGCAATAGAGCAACAATTAGAAGTCCCCCATCATAGAATATCCATTCTTGTGGGGGGGATAGATAATCATTCATTATGTAACATAATGTTATGTTTTTATGAAGTTAAGTAAGGCAATAGCAATGGGGTTGGGGGAGAGGACTTGATAATACGGGTGAATGTTGTAACCACAATGTTGCTCATGTGAAACCTTCATAAGATTGTATATCAATGACACCTTAATAAAAAATAATAATAAGGCAATAGAAAGTCAGAAGAAATTATGTATTACTTTAAATGAGGTGGTAAGAGAGGACCCTCTGAGGAGATACTTAATGAGAAACTTTAATGACTTAGAGAGTAAGCCATGAGGAGTGTTCAAAGAAGAGAGATGTAGCCAGAAGGAAGAGCATACACAAGGAACACCAGGAGACAGGCAGGGAAAGGGGCTGAGAGATATCCCGCCCAGGGCCTGATGAAGTAGGGTGTGATAGGCTGAGGTAGACACTTCAGAAAAATGCCACAGGGCATATCCACAGATACTGTTACCTTGGCCTCCAAAAGGGCTATCACAGTTCACATTACTACAATCGATCTATGAGCATACTTCCCCCTATAGTAGGTGCCATTATTTTCTAATTTTTAATAATTTGATTGATATAAAGTCATATCTAATTGTTATTTTTATTTTCCTTTCCATGAATGCTAGGGAGGTTGAACATTTACTTATTTATTTTTATTTATTTTATTTATTTATATAAATGCTGACTTTCAATTATAATTATAATAAAGTAATACACATAAAACACAGAAGTACTATGTGACATGCACTTTTCATAAATTATTTCATTTAACAACCCAGTGTGGTAGAAACCATTGTTTTGCAGAAGAGGGAACTAAGCCAGTTAGCTGTTAGGTGACTTGCCTAAGGTCACATAACTAGTCAGCAATGGTTTAACTAAACATTGGCAACTGGGCCCCAGAGTCTGTACAGCTATTTGAGTTTGCTATTCTATAAAATCTACACATAACTTGGAAAGGTATTGGAGAATGAAGTATTTGTATATAAAACTATATAAATGTAAACTAATTAGCTTATCATGTCTGTTAAACTCAAAGAGAGGTCTGGATATTAGATCCACCAGTGAGAAAAGGGACATTTTCACAGTAGGAAAAAAAAATACCATCTCTGGTTGAGAATAAAATGAAATTCTGGGGCAATCTCATATCCATTATCCCCTGGAATAATAGTTGCCAGAGCCAGAACTGGACACTTCAGATTGGCACAGAGCTATTGGACAGGATAAGTTGCTAAAAAGCCCAACATGTATCAATATGATATAATTTGCTAGGTTGGAAGGAAATGGTTTTGTAAATATACCAAAATGCTGACTTTCAATTATAATTATAATAAAGTAATTTATATCAATAAAATGCATAAATATGTAAAAATCAAAATTAAATGGAACTTGTTTTAATCATCATTGTCCAGTCTTTTCTCAAAACCTCTGGTTTCATCTCTTAATTGTATATCTTGTATAGACTTTTTTTGTATTTGTATATGATTGAATATCAATATATCTTAATTGGCACATCTTACATTCTGTGGGGAAGGGAGGGGGGAGAGTGGGAGCAGCTTGGACAAAGCACTAAAAGCATGAAGGTCAAAGGGGGGGCAGAGTCCTGAGAGTGAGAACTGCCAATACTTAGCAGATCTACTTTGCTTTTTCACAAAAAAGCAAGGGCTAAGGAGCCCTTAATAATCTAATATTTACAGCATACAAAACAAAAAAGTTTATTTCAAACATTGAAACTTGTAGCATTGTTAGATGATTATGAAACACCCATTTAAAATAGTTATATACTCTGTATTTGTGAAAAAGAGACTAAGAAAAATTGATTCCACCCCAAGTTTAAAACTCCTGATGGGGGTAAAAAAAAAAAAAACCAAAAAACAAACAGGATGCCTGCTATGCCACAGGCCTTTACGCTTTTGGAATCTCTAAGTTTTAATTTACATTTTGGTCTTAAAAAGTAGACTTTTAGAAATAAACAAAAAGAATGAAGATAGTCTTCTTAAAACCAAGAAGTCAATAAAACTTCAGGTATGTTTTCTAGCCATCCCTCAGAAAATAAAGTATTTCCTTTGTCTAGACAACACAAGCTGCTTCCTTCTCAGAAAGGGCACTTGGAAGCCCGGGCTCTGGCTCTCCACGCTCTCGCCACCCGTGATTCCACAGAGACAGGGCTCTGTGTCCCCTCCATGCCCCAAATAGGGAACCCTTCAAGGTGGTGCTCCTGTCACTCTTGGGCCAGTGCCTTCACCAAATTTTGTTTTGAAAAGTGTTTGTTCTTGCATGTTTTTTTTTTCACTTACCTTATTAAGTCTCATCCTCTTGATAACTGACAGCAGCTTTGGGTATAGGTTCTCAGAAAGAGAAAGCAGCAAGCAGTGGTTAGGGAGGCGAGTTTCTGTGGAGCAGACAAGTTGAAGGCTGAGTAATCTAACACAGAACATGCTAAGTTCAGGCCAGCCTCCTCTTACTAAAACTGAGAAGTCAATGGTAGTGCAATATCAGGCAGCTAAATATTTGCACCATATCCATACATGGAGTAGTGCAGCATTATGACTGCTGAATTTTCCTTAATTATAGAGTTCTGCTTTTTAAAAAATACTTCATCTAACTAATAAAGACTTTTACAATAGTTTGTATTCTTGAGAAAGGGAAGCCTTCTTCCTTTAGGATATATTATCCAGGATACCTCAACACCCATAAAAGCAAATAACCCAATTAAAAAATGGGTGGAGGATCTGAACAGTCACTTCTCCAGAGAAGAAATTCAGATGGCCAACAGGCACAATGAAAGATGCTCCACATTGCTAATTATCAGGGAAATGCAAATTAAAACCACAACGAGAAATCATCGCACACCAGTTAGGATGGTCAATATCGAAAAGACAAGGATCAACAAATGCTGGCAAGGATGCAGAGAAAGGGGAAACCTCCTACTCTGCTGGTGGGAATGTAAACTAGTTCAACCATTGTGAAAAGCAATATGGAGGTTTCTCAAAAAACTAAAAATAGAGATTTTGACCTGGGAATTTCACTCCTAGGAATTTGCCCTAAGAATAACTTATCAGATTCAAAAAGACATATACACCCCTATGTTTATCGCAGCACTATTTACAATAACCAAGATACGGAAGCAACCTTATCAGTAGATGAATGGATAAAGAAGAGGTGGTACATATACACAATGGAATATTATTTAGCCATAAGGAGAAACAAATCCTACCATTTGCAACAACATGGATGTAGCTAGAGGGTATTATGCCCAGTGAAATAACCCAGTCAGAGAAAGACAAGTACCAAATGACTTCCCTCATTTGTGGAGTATAACAAGAAAGCAAAACTGAAGGAACAAAACAGCAGCAGAGTCACAGACTCCAAGAAGGGACTAGCAGTTATCAAAGGAGAGGGGTGTGGGAGGATGGGTGGGGATTGAGGGGTATTATGACTAGTACATATGGTGTATGTGGGGAGGGGGTCACAGGGATGACAGTGTAGCACAGAGAAGACAAGTGGTGACTCTGTGACATCTTACTACACTGATGGACAGTGACTTAAGTGGGGTATGGGGGGACTTGATAGTATGGGTGAATGTAGTAACCACAGTGTTTTTCATGTGAAACCTTCATAAGTGTGTATGTCATTGTTACTTTAATAAAAAATAATTTAAAAAAGAGTGTATATCATGATGCCTTAATAAAAAAATAAAACAAAATATATTTTTAAAAAGATACATTATCCAGGAACCATTTTATGTATCCTTTATAAAACATTGCTATTGTATCTTTTAAGTATTTTCAGGAAAGGATCATCTTCTATTTCTTTGCATTCCTAATGATACTAACATTATGTGTTCCTAGGAAGTGAAGGCATACATGTATATGTCTTATGCTTATTTCTTCATTCACTCATCCATTATTCATTCATATAGTTTATTAGACATATACTGAACTTCTCTTCTTCATGTCCTGAGAGTTAACCATAATTGAGACATAGTCTCTGCCTTCAATGAATTCATAAAATCTGGTTGGGATAAGAAAACTGAGCAAATAACTGAATACCACATGAAAGTTAGGATAATAGTTTATACAAAATATATTAGGCCCCAAATGGGGATTTGAGCCCTCTAACTGAAGTGAAAGAATTGATCAAAGAATATTTTTTAACTGTTTTAAAGAGTACTGCATGGGCATTTTCCATGCAAGAACATGCAATCTCAGGTGGAGACCTAGCATATGCAAAGATCCAGAGGCACTAAAAGTACAGTATGTTCTGGAAACTGTACTAATTCTGTATTGATGGAGTGTAGAGGATCCTAATCAGGGATGAGGCTGAAATATTAACAAGATGATTTTTAATGTCAGGAGGCATTTCTCACACAGAATAAAAATAAATGACAAGCATATCCATGTAAAACTTCTTAAGAAATGTTTTAAAGATTGATCACTTTGAACAAAAATGTTAATGAAATGTATCAAGGTGCTTTCCATAATATAATCCAATCCAGAAAAAACATGGATATAACTGATTTCCACAATGGTGAATGCTTTAAGTGCTAACACATGAAGCAGAAATAGATAAAATACTAATCCCTTTTGAAAAAATTATGTCCACTTTATTTTCACTCACCATAATGACTTATATCTAACAGAAAATGAGAGCAACTATAATAATGTTTGGCACATTGCAGGCACTCATAAATAGGCACTGATGGAAGTACCACGTAAAACTGCATTTGGCAAATAAATGCTGTGGGTACTGACTTGGGCATTCCAGCTGGGCTTGCTACTGCTCCGTTGGTACAAGAGTCTTTTTCCCTTGGGATCCCTGGAGTTGCATTCACTGAATATCTTCTTGGTGCCTCCTCGGAACTGCCGTTCCTCTGTCCCACACAGAGATGGAGGATGTATGGGAAAATGTTGTCTCTAGATGTGTCTGTACAGGTTCGAAGGATATAGGCCTTGGTCATACAGACCGAATGAGCGGAGATGCGGTTACTACCATCAAAGGCAACTCCAAACGTGCAGATCAAAAAGGGGAAAGCAAGAACTCCACGGGCTGCCACAATAAAAGGAGCAGAGAACCGTTTCCTCTGTGCTCTGCTTTCTACCGTTTGGGTTGGGGAGTGATGAAGGTGGCTGAAGTGCAGGAGAGAGAAAAGGAGAGGCATTAAGCTGGGGATCCAGGAATCTCAGGCCACAGCCCACGCCGTTTCAAATGCTGAAAATGTCTCTCGACGCTCACTCCTGCCTCGACCTCACTCACCACTTGGGGGTTTGCTGCTGGCCACTCTGACTCCCTTCCAGTCCTCTAGAATCCCTTTCCTCATACTCCTTCCACCTCGTTGTTCTAAAGTTATCCCTCTACTCTCTTTTCATCAAAATAGATAAAAGCACTTAGAAAGTATGAGCTGGGTGGGACATTAGAGACCATAAGACTCAAGCCCCTCATTTCACATTTGAAACAGTAGGCAGGAAAAGTCCAGCTTTTCATCCAAAACCGTATTTCTGGTGTGCAGCAGAGGTGTACCTCCATATCCTGACAATCCCCTCGCCAAGTCCAGGCCATGCACCGTTATCAGGTTGTCACTGCTCCTACCCAGCTTGTCAGTGAATGATTGCGGCTGCATGTAGGTGTCACACGTGAGACCTGGACTCTGTCTTCTCTCTCACTAGCCCTTTCCAATAAATCACCAACTGGTATTGAGTCCATGGCTCCTCATACTCTGTGCTTTTGTTCCAAATACTTTCCATCCCAGACTCAGTCGTCTTGTGTTTCTATGAATTGATCTATCTCAATTCCCTACAGCGTTCTTTCCGTCTCCTGAACTCATGACACCTCCCATCTGAACTATTTACTTTGCAAGCATATATTTACTTACTTGATTAAACTCTTGAATTGTGATTTGACTTATTCCTGTGTCTTTTCTTTTTACCCAGAAGATAATCTTCTTGAGGGTAGAAATCACGTATTGTTTCTGCACATACCCATTAACTGGGATCATACTGTGCAGAGGATAGAGATATTTGCACAAGGAACAGACCGTGGTGATAGAACGGATACTTTAGTGAAAGGAAGATTGCAATGGAAGATAAACATTTCTGGGTACAAGGCCTTCTACCATAACAGCCAGAAATGGACCTGGCAAAGGTGCAGAGACTCCTTGGCCCTAACCTGTGTTTGTAAATTAGATAAGATGGAGGAGAAAGAGTTGTCACTCAGCTTATTCAAATTAGAGTGATATGCCTAACTTGCTGGTCTCTACAGATCTATCCACCTCTTCAATTCTAAGGGCAACAGTACATGCTGCCAGAATTTGGCACACCTACATTTACAGTGTTCTTCAAAATGTTTTCCTAGAATCACACTGCAAACATAAGCAAATAACTTCATCATTCAGCCCCTTTCTTGACAAATTTTTGTCTTCTTCTTGAAAAGATATGGGAGCATGGGTTTTGGGTTTGTTTGCTTGCTTTATGTCAAGACTGGAGAACCAAATGCAAGTATTTCCAGGAAATAAATTTGGAACCCAGAATGCTTTCCCCCATTAACAGTACATGGAAAGTAGAGACTAAAACATAATTAGCTCTATAGTTGGGATACATTACAGGTAAAATAAATTTTACTAGTCAACCTGAGGACATACCTACAGCCATTTCAGTTTTGTATATAGAAATTTGCATATAAAATTCTAGAATATCAAGTTACAAATAACTATTTGGAACAAAATCTGTCTGTACATTAGGGACTGTTTGCAGTTATATGTTCTTGAACTCATTTTTTCTAAGTAGAATGTGGTTACATATCTGAGTGTACTTATAGTCTTTTCTTGATTGGTCCCATAAAAAGGGATAGAGCTTAACATCTCACCAATTTGCAATTTCTTTGCAAAACCTATTTCCTTATGAAGAAATCAGCTACCATATAGCACTTAATACATGCTACTGCTTGGACAGATTTCATTTCTATACATGAAAATTTTAAGTATTAAAATATTCCTTATAATTTAAGCTTTAGTTACTTATGTAAACTTCAAATAAAACAAAACTAACTTCAGTTTAAATTATCTCAACTGGAAATAAATAATAGTATTCTTTAATAGTTTAATATCCTGCTCTTACCCAGAATTGCATCTTCTCTAAAAAGATGTCTGGTATGCATTCTACACACCTCTCTATATAAAAGTACAACAAATAAGGATTATTTGAACTCCACAAACTATTAAGCATCAATTATATGTAGGAACATGTACCATTCTAATGTCAGAGTCAGTTGAGTTTGAAGTAACAAGACTTTCTCTGCTCTCAACTTCATCATTTGCTAGGGTATATCTGATGTCTTTATTCACATTACTCAGACAGATTCTAGGAAAAAATTGTACTCAACTCTTTATTGCAAAAATTCCAGATAGCATTATAATAGTAACAGGGCCTAGAAGAAAGAGCCCAGTCTTTGGAATGAGGCCAATATTGATCTAAATTCTGGTATTGTCTTCTATTAGCTGTGTGATTTTGAACAAGTTAATTAACCTCTCTAAGCCACAACATCCTCATCTGTAAAATAATGCCTATCTCTGGAATCAACACAGAGGTATTGCCATACTGAATATAGCTGAAGCACTTTCATACATTAGTCAATAGCTGCTGCCAAATCCCACCAAGCCACATACCCAGGATCCTCTGGACACCCCAGATTCAGGAGCCAAACGGATCTGTGCCTTGCCAGGAAGGGAGGCTTCTGGGATTTAGCTCTAGTGCTGCCCTTCTGACTGGTCAGCGCCCTTGCTTATGGGTTGTTAAACATAAAATAATAACCATAAAATACCTTGTGCAGCTTTTAGGATTTAGTGAGAAAGCAATGCCTTGCATTTAGTAGGGATTTGTGTTCTGTGACCCGTCCTATCTGTGCTCTATCTGACAATGCTGAATGTGTCTGCCCTGATTTCTCAAGAAAAACTCTCACTTCATAAGATCACAGAAGCTTTTACCCCCAAATTACTTCCTCCTTTCTTTGACCGCTGGCAATTCTGACTACATGTCCATAGAATAAATGTACTTAGCAATCTTAAAATGCAGGAAATAGTAAAGATTTCTAAACTATATCAAACCGGGTTCATAGACTGACTTTGAATTTCAAAATGGCCTATTTTTTACTTTCATACCAATTCATTAACTTAAGGCAAGTTTGTACATTGTTTCTTTTTGTGTATGGTTTGACATTTATAATCATCAGTACACACACAAAAAAGGAGAATAAAAAGGTTTATGGTTTAGTTTAACTATTAAGCATGAATCCAAATTATTGTAATTTCTTGTTTTAGGCAATGAAAGGTCCAGTTTTCAAAAGAAATTACAAAATTTGTTTTCTCCAACTTATGCTTAAAGAAAATGGCTACTTCAGAAAAACCAAATGCAAGACTCACACACCTTTGACTCTGAAGAGACCAAGTGTATAGGAAAGCAAATAGATGCAATGCAAAGCTGTTTCTTTCTTTCCCTGGTTTGCTGCTAGCCCCTTTCAGAGGGGCATGATAATGTGAGTGTGCATCCCCATGTATTTCCACTCAGAATGGATCTGTGTTCATTGGATCAGAAGTATTTCTGCTCTTCTCTATTCCTGTTGGCCTAATAGGGCATAATTAGCATAGAATATTAGGTAGGGCAGAGAGCAGGTAGTTTGCCAATCAGATGTACTGTTGAAACAGTGGGTGTTTCCACTTGAGCCATTTCTGACAGAACTGTTAGGAATTAAATCATGGCACTGGATGAGCACTATTTGGCTGTGGAAACCTAGCAGGTCATCAGTTGGTGCCCCACCTCCCAGACAAGTGGCAGGTGGACAAGCACTAGCCCTTGCTAATGCCATGAGCTGGAGGCTGTGGCCAGGAGATGAGAGTTTACGGGGTTTTGTTTTTTTTAATTCATCTGGCCATATGCTGCCAGCCTCTCATGCAAATAGACAAAATTACAAATAATAAAAAAGAACCAACTGTTTTAGTGGTGGGCTGTTTTCTGTCACCATTGCCATCTATGTGAGAGGCCGGTTAATGAAAGAGAAGTCTTGGGCTCTCAGTGAAATCAACCTAAAAGGATGGGTCCTTCAAAATCCAAGCTTCATTCAAACCATGTTAAACCTCTGCCCTAGGGTAGCCTAGAGCCAGTGTCTATTTGGCTGAAAATCAGGGAGCCTGCCTGGCCTTCCAGCTGGCCTCGAGACTGGGCAGGCTTCTCTAATGTTCCCTGCAGCTGAGACCCATTGTCCACTGATGTGAGAAGAGAGAAAAGGTTACATTTTATTTAGGTTGGGTTAAGTTGGGGCTCCTGGGTTTATCAGATTCAGACACACTTAGAATAAGGAGCTTTAGAAACAAAAGATTTGTCAATGCAATTTTCTGTTTTAAAATTACAAGAAAATTAGTATTTGTAGGATATTTGGAAATCTCTAATTTTTTTTCTTTTTTTTAAATTGAGGCACCTATAATTAATGCACAAATCTTAGTGTACAGCTTGGTAAATTCTGATGTGTGTGTACCCCCATGTACCCATATCTAATTTTCCAACATTAAAGGCTACAAGAAAATCTCTACAAGCAGAAGAGTAAATCCTTCCCCTGAAATATTTGCATTTAAAATTAAAATGCTAAACTTTTGTATATTTTCTGCTGTTTCTGTATTCATAATTATTACCAAGTTTCCAGTCTGTACAAATGGAGAATTTCACACCCTTGATAGAATTCACACATTTATTTCCCATTTTAAGGCAGTAAATTCCCAACCAAAAAATGAAATAGACCGACTCTGAATTTGTATTTATATGTGTATATTTTAAATGATTCCATTTTAGAAATTTGCACCTCTTTTAGGTCTCTTTGAAACTGCACCTTTTTAAAGACAATTCAAAACCAGTTGTATACACTCAATTAATATACATTGTGTTACAGTTCAGGAATTGTTAAAATAAAAGTATCATGGACATATGTATACATGTGTGTGTAATGCTGGGAGCAATTTTTGATGGGTCTCTTGTTCAAGGATACATCAACGATGGCTTTTGCCCACAGTGGCTGAGGCACAACAAATGTCTTGCAGGCAAGCAAATTCAAATTGTTTTCCTTCCTGTTTTCCCTACCATGTCACCTGTGTTCCTTAGTGTGTCCCTGGGTTTGTTTTTACCTCCTGGCTAACTTCTTATTTAAAATATGCTTATAAAACACACGTGGGCTTAACTCTATAGGAACAGTTCCTGGATCCACTGGGGGAGACGGAGGTGGGGAGCAAATCATAATAGAAAGTTGCAAGGGCTTGTCTCCAACAAACTGTCATACACTCTACCAAAATTTGACAGCTTTTCAATGAAGAAAAACTGTTAGTTCATAGATAAAATTAACACTGTTAATAAAACCATTTCATGTTGCACATAAACAACAAGGACAATGAAAGATAACATCCCTTTTAATTGTTCAAAGAAGTAATTACAAAGTCCTATAACAGGCTCTATTGTCACTGATACTCATGGTCCTGTATTTCAAATCAATTTGAACTCTTTTTTCTTTCCTAATCTGAGAGGGTTTATCATTGGGAGGCCCATGGTATAATACCTTACAAAGAAAGTTCCACCTTTCCAACAAACTTAAAGCTCAGAAGATAGCACCCTGATTGACCTTGAAGGTAATTGAAGAAAGGAGTAATTCAGCCAGTTCACGAAGGATAAATGACAAAATTTTTAAATGATTTTATGTTATGGGAAACTACTAAAGTATAGAAGAATAGGTGATTTTCTAATATCTCAGTAGGAAATTTCAAGTATATTAATTTTCACAGTGAATTCTAAAATTTACAATTCACATTTAATGGTTGTAAAAATTCTCCTTTCACATGAAAATGAATGCCCCACAAGCAAATTTATTTACATAATGCAAAAATGTAACTAGACAGTACTATGTACTCAAGTCTGACAGTTAATCATAAATTTTAGAAACAAAATGGCTAGTCAAATTCAGTTATTAAAAAACCAAGCACATAAACAACTTGCTGGTGAAAATCCCACTCCTGATTAGATAAAGTAATAAGGCCATAAATAAATCAAAATGTAGATGGTTCTTATATACAGGAAGCAAACCATTTAATCATATCCTACAGTGATTCTTTTATATAAATGATAGATTCAATCACAATTCTATCCCATTGAACTCTGAGTGAAGTTATTTTAAAGAATAAAGAGGTTATACTCTGGAGGCAGAGCTGAACTCATGCATTTATTCACTCATTCATTCAACTAGTATTTACTGAATTCCCTGTCATTATGTGACAAGTTTTCCCTTTTCTAGGCACTGGACATCCATCTGTGATCAAGATAGTCTCTCTCTAGACTCACAGAGAGATCAACCCTAAGCAGGAAAATAAACAAATAACCAAGATAATCAGAGGATGTGGTTAGAGCTATCAAGAAAATGAATAGGTAATATAACTCAGAATCACTGGCTAAGAAGAGCCATCTCAGGTAGCTGAAGATGATTCTTTCCCTGGTGTGGCACGAACAGTATCATTTACTTATGACATACTCAAAGACACAAAACCAGAGAGCCTAATCTTTTCTAAGCTAAAAATGGCCTGAAAGATCATTCAGTGTCAATCATCCTCATTTTTATATAATAAAACCAAAGTCCAGGTGGGTTAAGTGGCTTACTCAATGTCCCATAGCTGTAGTTGAACAATTACCTTTCACTGTTAAAGAATAAAGTAAAAAACTTTGTCGCTGTATTTAATTTCCTAATGATTCCATGTTAGTGAGATGTACATTTAGATGGAATAACTAAATCTGGTTATCAGTCTGTTTACAATGGGAAGAAATTCCATAAATAATTGTCTTCATCCAATTAGGATGTTTCATAACTCTAACATGGGCTGTGAACCTGAATATTTGACAGCAAATGTCCACTTTTATCCCTTCATAATAATGGTTTTTCTTTCCAGAATGATCTAAGAAGACTACATTCCTTCGATATTTTATACATAAGCAGATGCACAGAAAACATTAGCAACAAAAATGCTTGCCTGAACTTTGTAAGATCATCAAAATATTAAAAATCTATAGGGCTAGATCAGATCTTAAAGCTCATTTAATAGTTAATAATAATAATAGAGGGATAATACCATCAAACACCTATAAACCATTTTATCATTATTTCTGTATATAATTTGATCCTCAAATACATAAAAATGGCATAAGTAAAAGAGATACTATTACAACTCTTTAGAGGTGATCAACTGAGATTCAGAAAGAGTAAGTGACTTGTCTAAGGTCACACAGCTAGCAAGTTCCAAAGAGAACCCAAATCCAGACTTGTCGTCCCAATCTTCGTGTGTTTTCACCCAAACACCTACTCCCTCAAAAACATGTATTACAGAGTCACTGGGGGCTTAACACAGTGCCAAGATTCCCGGCCTTTGAAAGAGAGACACAGTCTTTGCCCTCCAGCAACTCATAGTGTAAATGTACACACACAGACACACACACACAGAAATGGACTGTCTTCCTTGAAGGATGAAAGAAGCAACAGCTCTCAGCAGCCAGGCCTTTTTACACAGACTCTCATGCACAGGCACTTTCCTCTCAAAATGTCCCTTAGTAAATTCTCAGGCACGAAGGTATTAAAAGTACCCAGTGTTAGAGCACTATCTGTCTAGCTTTTTTCCCTCTTGCTTTCTAAGTGTCATATTAAAGAATATACCAAAAAAGTGCATGTGAATAATTAAAACAAACTAATTTGCTTCCACCATTAACCTAAATGCAGTATATTTAACTATAATGGACAAACAGAGGCAGCATGAGCTAGGCAAGTGCCCCAGGCATCAGAATAGTTTCATTAACTAGGAAATTTGTTCCACCAGGCTAAAGAAATCCACTATAGAGAGATCGATTATTCTATTATCCTGTGGCCAATATTACTATTATGTGAGTCCAGCTTGGTACAACAGCCCTAACAGCAGATGAGCTAGCCAGTGGGATCGTCAAGTGCTTGCCCAGAGACCTGCTTGTAAAGCTCTAAAATGGTCCATTACATCAGGTGGTTCGGAGGCATTTCATGATCCTGACTTTTAGAACAAGCATAGATAATTAATAAGGCTGACAGAGCCCATTATTTTTACACTCAAGTGCATCGCATTAAATTAACAGACAGAGGCCACATGATGTGTGACATTTTTTCCACTGATAATCATTTACATGGTACCACTTTTGCCACCACATTTTTCTATCATGGGTTGAATGCCAAGAGCCAGTCACTGTGCAGACATTCTATTAGCACCCAATTTTTTGTTTTGTTTTGGTTATCCTTAATGGGGAAAGCTACTTTGAGCCAGTCTCACTGGTGGGATTCTGACATGGTGGGAGAAAAGTTTGCTATAAAATAAAATATTAGCATAAAGAGAGACAAAATATAGAAGCTGACACTGTTTGAGCCAAAGGATATGCAGTGTAGAAAGGAAGAAAATATGACCTTAGAGTGTTTGTTAGAAATAATTCGAGTCTACTCTTATATTTTCAGAAAAGGTATGTTGATTCTAATGAATTACCTCATAAAATGCAGCTATTCTTCGAGAAATTAAAGAAAATATTCATACCTGCTTTGTACTTTGATTATATGATATTTTATAAATTCTCATTTTCACACATTAAAAAATCAAACAGAAGATCTATTATCAGTAATGGTAGAAACAGTGCACTTGTGTATTTACTGTGGCTTTCATTACAGAAATAATTATTGAAAAGTGATGGCTGAAATTAAGTACTTCAAAAGCATTAAATCTGACTGCAGAACAATTAAACCTTTTTGGAACAAACACACTGGAACATATATATTCAAATATTTGCTGCCATCCCAGTCTCTTTGGAAGGAATTAAAAAGCTAATGCTGCTGCCATTTGGAATTAAGTAGACAGTTTTCAATATATGCATGTAAAAATGGCTCTTACTTCATAGTTACAGGCTTGCTTTCTTTCTTCCACCCACCCTTCCATCTTTCTTTTGACCTAAGACAGTTTACTAGAAATTGACCACCTAATTTACATATGGCTCCAGAAGACCATGTTAAGTAAATATCAAATCTACCTTTAAATACTGAATATTTGTCACCAGTGAAATATTCATCTGCCATATAGTTCATGTTTGTAATGCAACATCTTTACCGATAGAATTCAACACCATGCATTTACTAATGATCAATATAGCTACTAATACATACATTTCTGTGGTTATGTAGAAAAGGGATACCTCAAAACAGGATCTGTCCAAGTTACAGTAAAATAATTACAGTTTGAAAATACCATTCCAAATTATTTGGTTAACTAATCTCAGTCTATGGGCCCTACCTCCAGCTAGAAAACTCTTCTTTTCTTCCGTATCCCAATATAGTCACACTTACTTTTCCAGCTTCCTACATTCATTAGCTAAGAAAACAAACTGGAAATCCTGGACTTACTGATCAAGTTATTTTGAGACACCCTATTCAGAGAAAAGAATAACTTCTTGCTATTCTGCTGATAATTTGAAACAACAGCATTGAAAATTTTCAGATGGTGTTCTCTGAGCTTGTAGGGTGAACTTCGTCTGGGACACTGCTCCAGGCTCCGCGAATCACTGATTAAGTCTGTCATTTATTGGAGAGCTGCAGGCTTCTCCCTGTCAGCTCAGGTTTGTGTGCAGATAAGTCATGTGTATAAAGCCCACAGAATGCCACACAAACAAATGCCCATAAAACATGAGATATGGGTGTCATTTTTAAAGTACCTCAGAAACAAAATCATTTGCTGAAGTAGCCTTAAGGGCCTATTATAGAAATGTAAATTTTTTTTTATGATTGTCATAAGGTTGATTGGGTTACACAGAATTGGCCCCCAAATTCCTATAAATCTGAGAAGGTGTCCCTGTGTAGAGGACAAACCTCAAAAGAGGACAGAAACCACTTGACACAGCGTGATTCAACAAGATGTATTTGAGAAGGTCAACAGTCCCTCAATATGACCCTTACTGACTTGTGCCGTAATAGTATCTTCCCCATGTGTTAAAGACTGCAAAAGTGGAGACGAGTAGCAGAAAGGATGACTGAAGAAGAAGATGCCACAGATAAAATTCATTTTCTTAGTCTTCTGAAGGACTTTGCTTGATTATAAAAACAACTGTTGTGTAGAGAAAGACACAGCCTTTTCCCAGTAAATAACATTGTCCATTAATTTTAAATCAAGGCTACTGACCAGATTACCCGATAACTCCTGTTCTCCCATCTAAGGTATAATAAATTTGATGTTTTTTTAAAAATTGGTGTATATAAAATATTCTACCTTGATCTGTTTCCATTTGTTGACTTTCACTATAATTTTAGGATTCAAAAACAATCAACCCTAAAATTTCAAGATCACCTTTCAGAATATAAATGGTTATCTCCACATGCTCTGAGTAAGACTCCATCCCCAGCCACTGCATCACCATCGGCAGCCCCATCTCTACTCGTAGAGTCTAAAATCTAAACAGTTCTCCTTCCTCTCGGTTTTGAATCTCATACTGTCTTACTTTATGAATCTCCTCTCTGCAGATCAACCATTAACCAGATCATTTCCCATCATTTCTTGAAGACGTATTCCCAACTAGCTTCCAAAACTTCATGTCTTGAATCCTATTGGATATTATATCTGATCTCCTTTGCTATAGACTGAATGTGTTCTGCCTACCTCCCCCAAAACCCATGGGTTGAAGCCTAATTACCAATATGATAGAATTAGATGGGGCCTTTTGGTGTGGGGGGAGCCTTTGGGAGGATGGTGTTAGAAGGTGGGTCTTACAAAGGAAACCCCGGAGAGTTCCCCTGCCCCTTCTGAAGGTTATAGCAAGAAGACAGGGTCTATGAACCAGGAAGCAGGCCCACAACAGACCCAAATCTGCCAGTGCCTTGATCTTAGACTACCCAGCCTCAAGAATAGTTTTGAAATAAATTTCTGTTGTTCATAAGCCACCCAGTCGATTGATATTTCATTACAGCAGTACAAACAGACCAACACAAACACTTCTACCTGCCTAAGTTTGCCTTCCTTTCTCTTTTAATAAGACTTAGTGACTCCTACTTATCTCAGTTCTTTTATAAAGCATGACATAATCCTCCTAGCCCAGAGTTTTTCAAACGTTACTTCAAGTCACTTGGGCATCTTATTAAAATGCAGATTATGATTCAATAGATGTGGGTGGCACCTCACAGTCTGCATTTCTTCCAAGCCCCCAGGTTCCCCTGCTGCTGCCGGCCCTCTGGTACACTTTGAGCATCAGGGTTCCAGCCTTCCCTGGTATCTACTTCCACCAAATTCATACAGGTTAGAGCAGACACCACACATGATTTATTCATCTTTATATCTCCAGTGAATCACAGAGTACTTAACACATCACAACACTTAATAGATATTTGTTGAATAAATGATTGAGTAAATGGGTAACATTCATTCTGGCACTTAGAAAATTTTGCTTAAAATACAGGATTTTCACATGCACCTTTTCTTTCACTAAAACTTAGTTAAGGGCAGGTATCATACTGTACTTCTTTGTATCTTTAAAGAGCTATATATACCCTTTGCATCCACAGAAAGTAGGCACTCAATATAAATACTGGTTAAGCAGTCAATTGATAAAAGGATTGATTCACTGGCAAAGGAGGGGTGTCAGGTGTAGAGTATACCTGAGCTCCCAAGAACACAAGGGTCACTTGACAAGCTGACCATAATTACAGATAGAAAGGCTTCAAGTCCAGCAAAAGGCAGAGTAAAGGGGCCAAAATCTTAAAATGAGCAACCAGGAGAAAAATGCCTTTGTAGACACAGACACACTAATGAGAAAAGTGCTTCAGTTAGTTAAAATGCCAAGCCAGTGGTTGATATGCTTGAGAATAAAACCAAGCATTATTACATGCGTAGGCAGATGGTGCGGGTTTTTTTCCTTAATTCAAAGCTTCACTTTTGTAAATAACAATGGAAATTGAACAACTGGCACAAACCAAGCTTTGCAGACTGTAAAGGGTTTACAGAAATGAATTTCTTCAACAATTTCTGCCTTTGGAATATTTAAATGTATACCAACTTGCAGTATTATTTATTCAATATTTCACCTCTGCGTGTTATCTTAATCAGGCTGCAGCCACCCAGGGATAGGAACCTTATCTATACATATGTTGGGCACACAGTAAAACTTGTTGAATAAATAAAATATTTAGGGGAACTTGAATGGCACACACTCTGGTTTCAGATATGGATCTGGTATTAGCAGGGAAGAGCGAAGAGGGTCGGGAAGTGGAATTTGAGGCACGTAGTAGCTTGAGTGGATTCCCAGACTGCAGAGGGACTTCATGTACAATGGACATGGATTTCTTTTTTTTTTTTTTTTTTTTTAATTGTAGTCCTGGAAGTTGAACTAGTTTAAGATTTCTGCCAGTGACTGGTTCTTAAAAAATATCACATCATGTAAATAGATGAAAACTGTGGTGCCCTGAAGCTCTCAGGATCACTTCACCAAACACGGACTCTGCTACCATATTGTAAGTAGGCCAGATACAGATAGTTTATCAGTTGGGGCAATGGGCTATTACCTTCTGACTACGCTATATTTGTCAGAAAAGTGATTAGGGTATTAGTCCTTAGAGATATAGAGGATATTATATACACACACACACACACATACATATGTGTGTGTGTGTGTGTGTGTGTGTGTATATATATATATAAGCTCATAACTATATAGTTTGAAATACACCTATAATATTTATGGCTCATGTTTTAATCTACTAAGTACCCATTCCAGAATTACTAGACAAGTATGCTTTGCTTCTGCTTAAAAAGGATTCTGCAAGAACAAAGGGGCTTCTCATACATAAAGTATTTAAAATAGAATGGAATTAGCAATCTGTGATTTAAAATTATACATGACATTTAGCTTCATTTAAAATTAGAGCACCAGAATAAGCAGATTTCCATGGCACTTTCATTATTCAGAGAGGTAAACAACAAATAAATAAGCCATACATGAATATGAAATTAACAGCACGATAATTGCTTTACTCCCAGAGTGTGTGCAATATTAAATCCTCAAATAAACACTTACTTAACCTCATTTTCACATATGCCTACTGCTTTTATCCGAAGCAGCATATCTGGAATACTCAAACTAAGACAGCTTCCACAGTGAGGTACAAAGTCCACAGACATCACTGACCATCCCTGGAAATTTCAGAGTGATTTCTTTCCAAGTTCTCGTATTGTAGATAGATTTGACAGCCAGTGGAAGTGAGAGGAAAATTAGAAGTCAATTACAAGAATGCATTTCACATATCAGTACTATTTGGCATAGGACGTCCTACTTAACTCCTCTGCTAGTTCTTCAAAAAGGCTCATCCAGATCATCTTATGCTCTTAACAAGAGCTGGCTAGAGTCTGTCTTGTGCTCTGGGCCCAGCTCTGCCCTAAATTTAACCCCTAGTAATGGTTTCTCCATCTTACTCAGAGCCTGAAACTGACTCATTTATAAAGAGGCTTCTGGCACTACTGGAGTTTTCCAGTAAGCAAGAGTTAAAGGGTCAGTAATAATGTTACCTGTCCTTTTAAGCATGAAACCGGTAGAACTCAAATTATTTGATGTAACTTGATAAAAATGTTTCATCATTTTCCAGAATGTGCTCAAAGGTAAGATTCAGAAGGGACGTATGGCTTGTGTATGTATGATACTGTCTAACCTAGCAGGAAATATTAACCACTTCATTGTAACTGACGACTAAAAAAATAAAAGGAAAAGAAAAAAAAATTATGGGTCCAAATGAAAGAAAATCTTGTTCCAAATAAGCATCTCAAAAAATTATTAAGTTCTATTGTTCCAGTGATGAAATTAGTATGTCTTTGTTGATCTAAACTTAAATTTGACACAATGGGTAAATTTAAGCCTGAGGCTTTGATGCCATTATCAGAGCCTCTGTCAGTGAGCGCTTGAACCTAATTACATTTGATGCAGCAAATCAACAAAACCACTGCTGGTTATGACCTCTGCCAAGAGCACTAGCGAGCTAGACAAATGGAGCTTAAGATGCTCTTAGTTGTTCGGTTGCAAAGTTCCAGATAGAACCCGACAGGAGGCTGTGGCATGACTTGGGCATGCATCCTCCAGATGGCATTCTGCACTGGCTTGTGGCAAAGCTCACAGGGATACTGGCACATTTTCTCTGTCAAAATGAAAGTTTTCCAATTACAAGGAGATAATGTGAGGAGATGCAAACTTAATCTCTTGAACAAAAGGTTGCAAGCTGTGTAATAGCCATTTCAGGGGAGAGATTTCACTATCGTTCAATTGATTTAAACACTGCAAATCTCAAAATGGGCTATCTTTCCTCATAAAACTAAGGAATCAGCTGGAGTTGATTTCATTTCCTGGAACAGTGTTGTAATAGTTTCATCATCTAAGGGAGGCTTCTTTTAAATTAGTGCTCTTCCAGTGAATTCTTTTTCTACTGTATAAGCAGGTACAAAAAGAGCCTTTTTTCCTTTTAGCTAAACAACAAATGCCTTTAATGAAGGCTTTATGTATGGTGTTTTAACAGACCACTGCTGGATAGATACTACATCATAGATATTCATTAGGAAAACTACATGTTAAATGATAAGAAAACATGATATCATCAAAACCTATGAGATAATTTAGCTAAATAAAATATTTGCTTCATTTGCTAGCCCTGTGAGCACTGGTAAAAATGGCATGTAGAACTGTCAATAGCTATGGAAACGAGGTGACATGCTTCAATACTGGTCCAAAAATAACTGACCCATCAAAGGAAGTCAGCAGGTACTTTTGTTGTAAGGTTACTTCTCAGGAAGATGGGGATTTGCCACTTGACGTGAACATGGTGTGACAAAGCAGGAGAGCCTTTGTATATTGACTTCTACAAATCCAACAGGGACAGTACCGTAAGAGGACAGCACATGTGTGCAGCCAGCAGAATGTTTCACAGGGTAACATTAACCACACTCTTGTACTAAATATGTTATATGGAATGTCAGCAGGGAGTACATGCAAATGATCATACAGTTCTAATGCAAAGATCCTTCAATATTTATGCTGGATTCCTTGTTGCATATGTGATTTAAGAAGAATTAACCAAGCCAGACTTTCTAAGCAGTTTCAGAACATTAAAAAGGGACAAGGCAGGCTTCTAAAAATTAATTAAGCCAACCCACACACACAGAAAATACTTTTACATCAAATTCCAAAATCATTTAAAATATTTTACTCATTTAGGTGAAGATCAATATTACAAGACTGTACAAAACACCACATTGCAGTCAATAAGATAAAACCATAGTAAGCAGGTGCCTTTTGTCATTTCCGTAAGAAGTAGCTGGGAAACTGTCTTTTCTTTACTGAAAATTCAGTCAGCTAAATAAAGCAGGATTATAAATTCTAAGTAGTCTCAACTGTAACATTGTAAGATCTGTAAATCAGTCAGAAATATAAGCAAGCCCTTCAAATCACTCAGAAAACTTAACAGATTCCTACGTAAGAGTTAACATTTTCAAGCAATGAGCATTTTTAAAAAGTCTCCACATCAACATAAAGTGGTCTATAACAGCTGTTGTAAAGCTCAACATCAATTTTATGTCGGCTCAACTGCTAAACAGCAATCACAGTGACATTCCTTAGGAAGCATTTAAGGGCCCCAGTGTATAGCAATTTAAAAACTGAGCAGAAAATCAAAACTAATTCTTAGTCTGTTTACAAAAAAATACTCCCTGTGTTCTTGTACCACCACCTAGTGGCTACGTAGCTCTCAATCGGCCCATTAATAGAAACCAAACAGGAGCTGTTGTGATATTTAAAAATGGAAAGGAGAAAGGCAGGGAGAGGAGGGAAGGAAGGAGGCAGGGGAGAAGAAAGGAAGACAAGAGCAACAGAAAACCAGGAGGAAAAAAAGAATATAAAAAGGAAAAAGGAGAAGAAACTAAAAAAAACAGTACAAGATTTCTACATCTTAGATCTACTTCCTCATAAAATTCACAGAATGTTATCAATTAAAATTAAAACATTATTTAAAACCATTTTGCTTTGTGCATTTATAAAG
Source organism: Manis pentadactyla (assembly GCF_030020395.1). NCBI lineage: Eukaryota > Metazoa > Chordata > Mammalia > Pholidota > Manidae > Manis > Manis pentadactyla. The sequence continues at coordinate 55,267,923 of NC_080024.1, forward strand.
TAATGAAAATTCTGTAATTGACATAACAACTGTCTGTTAGAAAAAGAGATGGGTGAATTTCTAGAGATTTATCCTACGCTATGTTTGCCTGTGTGTGTGACCTGATGTAAGTACAAGATCACACACATTATTTGTAATAGCTTCTCTGTTGATCCATAGACCTTCTTATGTAAATTAGAGCACATCTGTAAAGAAAAGAATGAAATAGATTTTAATTTTGCAGTAGAACAATCATGAAGAGATTTAGTCAAGTAGGGGAAAAGCAAGATGTAGAACAATATATTTTACATACTATCACTTGTATAAACATAAATGTTTTCATCTATGTAAAGTCTCTCTGGAAGGATAGACAAGAAGCTGGAAAAATTACCTCCACAGAGCAGAACTGGGTGAACTGGAAGCCAAGGGGAGAAGGAGACATTATGTAGTTTGAACCAGGTGGATGTATTCCCTACTCAAAACTAGATAGAAAACAAACTTTAAATCTAAAAAAGAGAATACGATTAAAAGAAACTAAGTGGCTTAGTTTACCATGTGGCTTTTCTTCATTAATAAAACCACCTCTGAAATTTTTCATTGGGAGAACTATTTGTCAACACTGAACGTGAATGTAAATTTAAGGTACTGTGACAAAAAAATGAAGCTTTAAGTTTTCTCTATAAAAAGAGATACAATAGTCCAAAGGGGAGCATTTATTTGTAAAAGACATAAAATTAATGAAATGCTAAAACCATTTCACTCTCAAAGTCTGACAAGCTTTGTAGACCTGGGTTGATGAATATTCTTGCCAAAAAAGTCAGCATATTTTAAGCCTTCTGCGCTGTGGCCTGAAAGGCTTGGACAGTGAGAAAAATACACTGGAGGCAGCACTGCTCACCAGATGTTGAGAAAAATCTAGAACCATTAGGAGGCAAGAAGTAAGGAAGGCCTATAAAGTCTTTACAGGGGAGGAATGAGATCAGGACCATTTGGAGTCAGCTCAACCTTCACAAAGGACTGTACTCTTAGATGCTAGTCATTATCTTCCAAATGAGATCACACCCAAAGCCCAGAGAGTGGTAGCTATGGGACTGGAGGACAAATGAGAACACAAAAGGTATTCTAATCAGAAGTGATTAGGTTCTCTTTGGGCACAGGTGTGGGGAAAAAATGTGTCCAAGAAGCAATACAATGGCAGATACTCATGAGGAGTTTGGTCCAGCCTCATAGCTTTGGACAAAATTACATCAGCACTCACTAGCACAGGTATTAGCCCTTGAAGACAATATAACAAATTTATTTCTGCATTAAACTTACATACTAACTTCAACACGATTTTTAAATTTTTAAACTTATTCTAAGATAATTGTATACTAACATGCATTTGTAAGAAATTATACAGAGATTCTGTGTAATTTTACCATCCCCTAATAACATCTTGCAAAAGCTATAATGCAAAATCACATACAGCCAAGATACAGAATATCTTCTTCACCACCCCCAAAAGCATCACTCATATTACCACACCCAGTTCTCTCCAACCTCCCCACCTTCCTTAACCTCTGGTAACCAGTAATTTGTTCTCCATTTCTATAATTTTATCAAGTATGTTATATAAATAGAATCATACAGCATGTAACTTTTGGGGATTCTTTTCCCTTGACACCATTCTCTGGAGATTGCGTTCAAATTGTTGCCTATACCAACAGTTCATTCCTTTTGGTTGCTAAGTAATATTCCATCATGTGGATATACCACAGCTTGCCTAAACAGTCACTTGTTGCAGGATATCTAGGTTACTTCTAGTTTGGGGCTATTACCAATTAAAGTTGCTATGACTATTCATATACAGGTTTTTGCATTCACATAATTCTTCCTTTCTCTAAGATAAAGGCCCAGGAATTCAATTGCTGGGTCATATAGTAGTTATAAGTTCACTTGTTGTTTTTTCCCTCCCAAAAAAAGCCAAATTGCTTTCTAGTGTGGCTGTAATATTTTATATTCCCACCAGCAATGTATAAGTGATTCCGTTTTTCTGAATCCTTGCCATCATTTGATATTTTCACTGTTTTTTATTTTATTTTCTATTAGATGTGGGACAATATCTCATTGTGGTATTAATTTGCAGGTACCAAGTTGCCAGACTGTTGAATACCTTTTCATGTGCTTATTTTCCATCAGTATATACTCTTCAGTGCAATGCTTTTTCACGTCTTCTGTCCATTTCCATACTGGATTTTTTTGAACATTGCTGTTTGAGAGTTCTTTATTCTACACATCAGTTATTTATCAGATAGGCCTTCAGATACTTTCTCCCAGTTTGTAGCTTTTCTTTTCATCCTCTTAACAAGGCATTTCCCAAAGTTTTACTTTTGCATTTTGACAAAGTCTGATTCTTTTTAAGGACTGTGAATTTGCTGTCAAGTTTAAGAACACTTTGCCTTGCCCTAGATCCCAAAGATTTTCGTATGTTTTTTTCTAAAAGTTTTAGTTTTATGGTTTACAGTTAAAGTCCATGCTCTAATTTAATTTTTATGTAAAGTGTTTTGCATGGAGACTTAGTTCAAAATTCATTTTCTTTGTCCTATAGATATTAATTGCTCCAGCACTATTTTGATTTGTTTTGAATTGCTTCCATTGAATGGCTTTTACACTTTTGTGTTTTTCAACCACACCATTTTGATTTGAATTGCTTCCATTGAATGACTTTTCCACTTTTGTCCACCATTGGTTGGGCATATTTATGTGAATCTGTTTCTAGACTCCCTATCCCTCTGTGACTATCACACAGTCTTGATTACTGTAGCTATATAAGAAGTTTTGAAACTGGGTAGACAAATTCCTCCTGCTTTTTCAAAATGGTTTTCGCTATTTCAGTTCCTTTTCCATATGTATATTTTAGAATGATCTTTTCAATATCTACAACCAATCTTGCTGAATTTTGATAGGAATTGAGTTGAACATGTGTATCAGTTTGAAGAGAATGGACATTTACTATGTTGTTTGTCAATGCATTTATGTGGTATGTCTATATTTATATAGATCTTCTTTGATTTCTTTCAACAGTGTTGTGTAATTTTTAGCATACAAGTCCTATACATGCTTTGTTAGATTTACATCTAAGTGGTTTTTTAAGTGATTTTAAATGGTATTGTATTTTTAATTTCAGTGTCTGTGAGCTCATTGTTAGTATATAGAAAATATGATTAACTTTTGGATGTTTACTTTTATATTTTGTGAAGTTACTAAGAACAGTTTAGAGACCTAGAAGATAGCTTGGAAATGAGTTAATAACATAAAAAACTAAAAAACCAAATTAGGTCATCTTTGAATCATTTATAAGTGTATGGTTTAGTTTCTGGGAATTTGGAATGTACCTATCTCTGTTACCGATTTCTAGTTTGATGCTGCTGTGGTCAGAAAACATGCTATAGGATTTCAATTCTTCAAAATTTGTTAAAGTTTGTTTCATAGTCCAGGACTTGATTTATCTTGTTACATGTGTGTTGGACACTTGAAAAAATTTGTATTCTGTTATTATTGTATAGTGTTTTCTAAATGTCAGATCCTGTTGGTTGATGGTGCTGAGTTTTTCTGTATCCTTGTTGATCTTCTTTCAAGCTCTTTCAATTGGTGAGAGAAGGGGGTTGAAGTCTTCAAGTATAATTGTGGCTTTATTTCTTTCTCCTTTCAGTTTTTTTTTATTTTGCTATTAATGTACAATTACATGAACATTATGGTTACTAGACTCCCTCTGTTATCAAGTCCTCACGACATACCCTATTACAGTCACTGTCCATCAGCATAGAAAGATGCTACAGAATCACTACTTGTCTTTCTGTGTTATACTGCCTTCCCCATGTCCCCCCCCATCTACATTACACATGCTAATCATAATGCCCCTTTTTCCTCCTTATCCCTCCCTTTCCACCCATCCTGACCAGTCCCTTTCCCTTTGGTAACCATTAGTCCATTCTTGGGTTCTGTGAGTCTGCTGCTATTTTGTTTCTTCAGTTTTTTTCTTTGTTCTCATATGCCACAGATGAGTGAAATCATTTGATACTTGTCTTTCTCCACCTGGCTTATTTCACTGAGCATAATACCCTCTAGCTCCATTCATGTTGCTGCAAATGGTAGGATGTTTTCTTCTTATGGCTGAAAAATATTCCATTGTGTATATGTACCACATCTTCTTTATCCATTCATCTACTGATGGACACTTAGGTTGGTGCATAAACATAGGGGTGCATATGTCTTTTTCAAACTGGGCTGCTGCATTCTTAGGTTAAATTCCTAGGAGTGTAATTCCTGCATCAAATGGTATTTCTATTTTAAGTTTTTTGAGGAACCTCCATACTGCTTTCCACAATGGTTGAACTATTTTACATTCCCACTAGTAGTGTAGGAGGGTTCCCCTTTCTCCACATCCTTGCCAATATTTGTTGTTTGTCTTTTGTATGGTGGCTATGCTAACTGGCATGAGGTGACATCTCATTGTGGTTTTCATTTGCATTTCTCTGATGATTAGCAATGAGGAGCATCTTTTCATGTGCCTGTTGGCCATCTGGATTTCTTCTTTGGAGAACTGTCTGTTCAGCTCCTCTGCCCATTTTTTAATTGGCTTATTTGCTTTTTGTTTGTTGAGGTGTGTGAGCTCTTTATATAATTTGGATGTCAACCCCCTATCGGATATGTCCTTTATAAGTATATTCTCCCATACTGTAGGATGTCTTTTTGTTCTATTGATGGTGTCCTTTGCTGTACAGAAGCTTTTCAGCTTGATATAGTCCCATTTGTTCATTTTTGCTTTTGTCTCCCTTGCCCTGGGAGATATGTTCATGAAGAAGTTGCTCATGTTTATGCCCCAGAGATTTTTGCCTGTGTTTTTTTCTAAGAGTTTTATGGTTTCATGACTTACATTCAGACCTTTGATCCATTTTGAGTTTACTTTTGTGTATGGGGTTAGACAATAATTCAGTTTCATTCTGTTACATGTAGCTGCCCAGTTTTGCCAACACCAGCTGTTGAAGAGGCTGTCCTTTCCCCCTTGTATATCATGGCTCCTTTATCATATATTAATTGACCATATATGCTTGGGTTAATATCTGGACTCTCTAGTCTGTTCCATTGGTCTATGGGTCTGTTCTTGTGCCAGTACCAAATTGTCTTGATTACTGTGGCTTTGTAGTAGAGCTTGAAGTCGGGGAGCATAATTCCCCCCACTTTATTCTTCCTTCTCAGGATTATTTTGGCTATTCAGGGTCTTTTATGGTTCCATATGAATTTTAGAACTATTTGCTCTAGTTCATTGAAGAATGCTGTTGGTATTTTGATAGGGATTGCATTGAATCTGCAGATTGCTTTAGGCAGGATGGCCATTTTGAAAATATTAATTCTTCCTATCCATGAGCACAGGATGTTTCCATTTATTGATATCTTCTTTAATTTCTCTCATGAGTGTCTTGTAGTTTTCAGAGTACAGGTCTTTCACATCCTTGGTTAGGTTTATTCCTAGGTATTTTATTCTTTTTGATGCAATTGTGAATGGAATCGTTTTCCTGATTTCTCTTTCTGCTAGTTCATCTTTAGTGTACAGGAATGTAACAGATTTCTGTGTATTACTTTTGTATCCCGCAACTTTGCTGAATTCAGATATTAGATCTAGTAGTTTTGGAGAGGGTTCTTCAGGGTTTTTTACATACAATATCATGTCATCTGCAAACAGGGACAGTTTGACTTCTTCCTCACCAATCTGGATGCCTTTTACTTCTTTGTGTTGTCTGATTGCTGTGGCTAGGACCTCCAGTACTATGTTAAATAACAGTGGAGAGAGTGGGCATCCTTGTCTTGTTCCCTATCTCAGAGGAAAAGCTTTCAGCTTCTTGCTATTCAGTATGATGTTGGCTGTGGGTTTATCATATATGGTGTTTATTATGTTGAGGTACTTGCCCTCTATACCCATTTTGCTGAGAGTTTTTAACATGAATGGATGTTGAATTTTGTCAAATGCTTTTTCAGCATCTATGGAGATGATCATGTGACTTTTGTCCTTCTTTTTGTTGATGTGGTGGATGATGTTGATGGATTTTCAAATGTTTTACCATCCTTGCATCCCTGGGATGAATTCCACTTGATCATGGTGTATGATCTTTTTGATATATTTTTGAATTTGTTTTGCTAATATTTTGTTGAGGATTTTTGCATCTATGTTTTCATCAGGGATATTGGTCTGTAATTTTCTTTTTTGGTGGGGTCTTTGCCTGGTTTTGGTATGAGAGTGTCTACTTTCAGTTTTATCAACTTCTCTTCACATCTTTTGTATCTCATGTTGTTTGATGTATACATATAGGATTTTGGATGTTCTGTGTCTTTTGGATGCCCCTCTCTATATCTAGTAATTTTCTTTGCTCTGAAGCCTATTTATCCAATATTAGTACAGCCACTACTGCTTTCCTTTTATTAATATTAGCACAATACTTCTTTTTCCATCCTTTTTCTTTCAACTGGCTTCTGTTGTTACATTTTAAGTGAGCTCCTTATAGGCAGTAAATAGTTGGGCCATATTTTTTAAAACACTCTACCAGTCTTTGTCTTTTAATTTGTGTATTTAGAACCATTGTATTTAGTGTAATTATTGATGTTAAGGTGTAAGTCTGACATTATTTTCTCTTTTAGTTCTGTTTTTCATTTTTTTCTCTGCCTTCCTATGAGTTACTTGAACATAGTTTAGAATTACATTTTGATATATCTATCATGTTTTTGAATGTATCTCTTCGTATGTTATCTTAGGGGTTGCTTTAGGTGTACATTATATATATACTCACATAACTTATCAGTTTACTGGTGTCAACTTAACTAGTTCAAGTGAAGTATAGAAACCATACCTCCCTTTATATTCCTTTATTTTTCTCTGTTTACAACTGAATATTTCTACTATATAGATTTAGAACTGCACCAGACAATGTTATAATTTTCATATTTACCATCAAAAACATAGTTTAGAAAATTTAGGAAAAGCAAACTCTACTTTATTTAACTTACCCAGCCATCCACCCACAGAAAGTCCCCAGAACTGGAACCATGTAGTACCTCTGAAGGCAAGAGTATGAGCCTGGAGCACTGATTGAAAGTCAATTTGTCTAACTGGTAATTAGATGCCTGGACTCCCACCCTCACCTGGTACAACCTTCCACCATTCTCATACTACAGGTGCTTCTAGGACAACAGATAGCTAAAGAAAGGGTGAGACATCCATGGAAAACAGGGGTATTACAAAAGAACCTGCATAATAACAGTAATATTTCAGTCTACCATCTCCATCCCAGCCCCCTGCACCATGCTCCACTCCACACTCAGATGCTGGCAATCATGATTATACTCCCATGCTAAAAACTAGATAATCTGTTTGGTTACTAAATTGAAAAGAAAAATCCTATATATACTGGCCCTTAGATACTTTCACCATTGAAAATCCTTATTATCCTATAGTGAAACCCACATAGTCTATAAACACAACCATACACATAGAACTTCCAATGAGCTTTATAATGACTGACTTTTAAATATTAACAAACAAGAATCATCTGGCATTTAAGGAAAGCATCTAATGTGAAAGAGAAACTAAAGCAAATAAACAAACAAACAAAAACATTTGAAGGAATTAAGGACAATGCAGTAAGCTGGATAAAAGAAAGAGAAGATCATTCATGAAGAAAGAGCAAGATAACAGAAAAAGAACATTCAGAGCATAAGAGCGAGCTTTGGAAACTAAAAATATAACAAATAAAAGATGTAGTAATAAGTTGGGATGTAATGTTAAGGATGTCCTTTAGAAAATAGGAAAAAAAAAAAACAGAAAAGGCATGAAAACAGAAGAAGAAAATAACAGAATCAAATGAGGAGTTGCAACACACACTAATAAGAGTCCCAGAAAACTAATTCAGATAAAATGAACAGGGAAGAAATTATTAAATAATAAATAATATGTGGTTCAGACTGGAATAGAAGGCAGAGGGCCTGGGAGTGCCGACTTTGTGGAAAAATTGAAACTGATAGGTTAGCTGTGCATTAAACTATACTAAGAACAGTTTAGTGACCTAGAAGACAGCTGGGAAATGAGTTAATTTTAAGAACATAAAAAACTAAACAATCAAATTAGGCAATTTTTGGGGGTGGGAGTAGTATATAGAAAGGAAATTTAATTATAGAATAATGTATTACTTTACTGTGAAAGACTTTTATGCTGTCCAAATAGGTAGAAAGATTGACATGAGCAGCCAAGGAAGAGGAGATAAGGTTCAAGGAAAAAATTGCCCAAACTCTCCTCGTAAGGTAGGGGGGTCCCACATAAAGACAACAATTGCTTTTCAGGGAGATAAGTTCCTTGCCTGTTGGAACCAGACCAGACCATACCAGTCCCAACCGGTCCCAACACTGGCTCAAACAAAACTCAGAACTGCCCAACCCCTCCGCCCACCCACCTATGGGCTTTTCTGTGTGCATTTTGGAAAAAGCCATGCACACCAAGAGGACTGGGTGTCTAGCTAGAGCTGTCAATCAGACTTCACCCTGTCAATCAAAGAGGCACCTCCCCACTAGGTCATAATAAATAGACTCTTTAAAAGTCTGGGGCCTTTGTCTACCTTGACTCTGGCCTACTCCTCCCTTAGAGTGTATTCAAATAAAACTTTAGCTCTGCTTCACTATTGTCTCTGCCTTTCCATTCTTTGTTTCGGCAGGAACAAGAACCGAGGAGAACAAACTCAAACCTCTAACAGTTCTACAATATAACACTGAATATATGCTTAACCCAAATGTGATATGGTTTCGGGGGGAACTGAATGAGGGAAATTGGGAAAAGGCATGGGGGAGGGGTAGTGTAAAACCCCATCTTCCATGGTATATCAATAGATAATTTCTCAAATCAGAGAGCCAAGAAACAGCTGTATAAATATATTTTTGGAAACATATTTTAAAACCAGGAAAAAAAAATAGTTAAAAGTGAATGCCTGTATGAAATAGGAATCAGGGTGGAGAGGGTTAGAACAGAAGCCTGTGAAATTTCTCATCAGCTTTGCAGTATTATTTTACTTCAACTATATATACGTTGTGATGAAAAATTAATTTGAAAATAAAAGTAACAGTGATCACAGTGCACTCTGAAAAAGTGTGAGCAATACATATAGTATTACCAGAAAAGTAAGTTTCTCCCCCTTCCCTACTGCCCAAGGTGTCATATCCTCTCTAGCTGTAAAGAATCTGGTGTATATATGTCAGGCCTTTTTCCTGCATGTGCAAATGTACATCTAGGCAAAAGTAGCAGCTCAGAGATAAGTAGTTACGGTGAATCTTAGCTTGGTTAGGCCATGGTATTCAGATATTTGGTTAAACTCTATTCTAGATGTTTCTGTGAAGGAATTTTTTGAATGGGTTAATAGTTAAATCAGCAGACTTTGAATAAGGCAGATAACCCTCTATAATATGGGCAGGCCTCATGCAATCAGTTGAAGATCTTAAGAGGAAACAGACTGAAATCTCCAGAGGAAGATTCTAGACTATCTTCAAATTCAAGTTGCAATTCTTTCTGGGTCTCTAGCCTGCCAGACTATCTTGCAAATTTTTCCTTTGCCAGCCTCCATAATCATATGAGCCAATTCTTCAAAATAAATCTCTTTGATCAGCTCCTCTATCTGGGTGTGCGTGTATATACATGCACACACATCCCACTGGCTCTGTTTCTCTGGAGAAGCTGACTGAAACAATTGTGCTTTAAGAATATACTGGAAATGGACTTGAAGCTGAGAGAACTCTAAACTAAGTAATATGGGATAGGGTCTAAAGAAGTCTTTGGTCAGAAAATGGAAAAGCAAAGATAACCTGCTTATGTGTTTTGCATGGTGGCAGTACAGAGAAATGCATTAAAGGGTCATTAATATGAGGAATGTTTGTTCAAGGATTTAAATTTTAACAGTAATTTAAGAGATGACATACTAGCAGTTATGTTCACATTAACAGAGCTGCAATTCTTCTTTCACTCAAGCCAAAGACTGAAGAAAAATTTGGGAGAGAAGATGAAAGAGTAGAAAGCAGTAAGGAATCTAACTTCCAAATCCCCAAAGACAGACTTAGTTCCAAATCCTTATTCTGCCTTGAATTTGCCATATTATCTTGGACAGGTTATTTCATTTCTCTAATCCTGTGTTTCCACATCTACAAAAACGGGGATGATTAATCCTCTCTCAAATGGTTATGGAGATAATTAAATAAAATAATGTATGTGAATGTAAACATTATGTTGGGCAAGTAGTCATTAACAAGTAATGAATATTAGATGCTCTCAGGGAGCAGTTTCAAGGTCACCAGGTCCTAAGTGGCTTTCTGGCAGGAGGAGTTTCCATCTCTCTCTAATCATCACAGGGGGGCAGGGGAGAAAGTTAAAGGGGAAGGAGAGGGCAGTGGGGGGCAGTGGGAAGACCCTGATCACCTAGAAATAAAACAACTGCCATTTAGAAGAAGAATGTAAGTGGAGTGTGCAAGTTAGTGAGGCAGAGAGCTTGAGCCTCAGGAGAAAGCAAAGAGGAACTGGAGGAAATCTTTATTATATTCCTCACTTGCCATTGTATGTGCAAAATTAGTTTTTATTAGGTTATTTTTTATTAGGATGTTAGTAGCTGGCCCCCGAGTTTCCCTTAGGGAGAGAACTGTCCTTGTTCAGGAAACTGTTGTGCTAAGGTGCTCCTTCCCACTTTGGTGCAGAGCCAGGTGTCAGCAAGAAACAAGACATCAGAGGAAGCAAAGCTGCCCTGCATGAGATGAAGAGGGATTTGTTTGTTTGTTTGTTCCCTTCTGGATAAAAGGGTTGAAAGGGGGTAAAGTTCAGAGAGATGGAGGGAGACACCAGTAAGACAGAAAAAAGCCTAGAAGGCTAGGACCTCACCTGTGAATCAGTGAGCACCCGGGGTGGTTGAATGGCCAAGAAAGAAAGGCCTGGTGGGCTGGTTATTTTAAGGCATTTGCTTTGTTGTCATGCAAATTCCTATCTTCTGTTCGCATTGAACTTTTCTTTGAGGGGACTTGAGGGGACTAAGCTCACACATGCTAAGAGGGGCTTTCACCCCTATACAGATCCTTTTGTTCTCAGGAGCATTTTGAAGACCCCACAGCTGAAGGTATTGCACATGCCTCCAAAATCTCAAGGAACATACCTGTTTTCATTTCATTTTTCCAACCTCATTTCTCACTCCTCAATGCATGTACATGTCCTCCTACAAGTATGTCTCAGCCCATTATCCACCAAATGCACTTTTTCATCATCACCAGAGGTAGTATCACTGTCTTCTCTTATCTTCTGCTCCCTATTTAATTTCTATACAAGGCTCAGCTCCATGAAGCCTTCCTTACTCCAGCCCAGGGCCATCCTCCCTACTGCCACCCTCCAAAATGTCTGAGGATATATGTCATTAATTGGATGATTAATCATTATCTTTCATATCCATATAACTTAGTCTCTAGACCATGTGAGGGAAGGGGTGAGTGAATTCAGTAAGAGTAACCCCAAACATCAGAGAGCATCATTGCTTCATGTTGTTGAGACAAATACAAAAAGTTGTGTTTTTCAACTATATGTTTAAAGCAGAATCATGAATAACAACATAAAAACTGGTAAATCTTCATTTCTTTGAGATTTTATACTAATTCCACACACAGTGCTTCAGCTAATACTACCCAAATTAATCATCGTCAAAATCACAAGCTACAAAACATTTGGGCAGGGTAGGACTCGGGCTCCATTGGTGAGTAGAACAAATTTACTACGTGTATTTATCAAATACTCAGAAAAGTATCTCTTGAAAAGGATTACTTATTAGTACTAAGTATGGTTTTCTGAGCACAGAATATTTTTGACTGAGGGTCTTCAATCAACATTTCACATCTTTAGCAACATGGATAGATAGATACATCAATCAAATTATGTTATTGATTGTTCTAAAAATGTAAAAATAATGGAATTTTGGAGCCACAATCCTGTCTGCAGAAACACTTTACTTTGATTTTTCTTGGTCAGTTTTGGTTTCTTATGATACTATGGCTCAAGAAATAAGTGATAATGACATGCTGTGCTCCATGGGGCATATCTTTGCTTCCAGTTTCATTGACAGAGCATTGTATTGGGGGAGCACTGCATGGCAATATAATAATACATTACATGGGAGAAAAATATTCTTGGTTAACTACAACAAAAACAACTGCAGATTACAGCTACAGGAATTAGAAAATAACAATGCCATGAAAATTTAATGCCAGTGTTTTATAGCATATGAAATAACCCTCTTACCAAAGCACAAACTTTTAGCCAGCAAGAGGCATCTTTCTAGATGGCTGTTGTTATTAACATAGGTATCTTGACTATAGCAATGATCATAAGCAAATAAAAATGATGACTTTCTTCTTTTTGTACCCCTATGTATCTTGGAATTAATATAAGAAAAATGTACAACAGACAGTTGTACGAAAAATATTTCTAAGGGTCTATTCTTGCCTGCTACAGTGGGAGGTGTTAAAAAGAAAACCACAGGCTGAAAACAGGGTCACTTATGCTGGGCCAAGTGACCAAACCAGGGCTTAATAACAAACCTAACTGCAGTTTCAACGTCCCCCAGAAATGCAGTCATTCAGGGATTTTCTGGCCAGCACCAGTGAAGTAGTATGTCACATGATCCCTCTCTATCCCTCTCAAAAGCAGGTGAGGTCATCTGCATAAGACCCCCTGGTCTTGGGAGCATGGCCTTGTCTGAAACAATCCTCTTTTTTCTTTTGCTAGTGGCTTCTTCCCCACCCTTCTCCAAAAAAATGGCCACTTTATACGACTCCTAGAGCATCTCTCCACTTGCTAGGTGGGTTGCTGCTCAATTCGTGAATTACTTTAAAAAGTAAATAAAATCTCCAAATTATTCATTTGTATTTTGTTTTTAATAGAGGAATGCCTCTGCTGCCAATGACAGACCTTGTATTACAACAGCCTATCTGCATACACCTTGACCAGTTGTTTCAAATGTTAGTGTATATAAAAATTGTATTGGATGTTTATTAAAATGAATAATAAGGAATCATAGACCCTATGTTTTCTACACTAGAGCATAGAAATTGCTATACCTACACCCAATATTTTCCAGAACCTGAGCCAATCTGGGCTCTGAAAAAGTTAATCATGTCTGAAACAGCATATAACAATAGGTAAGAAAGGACTTCTAACATGGAAATTTCCGGTAGGGAAGGGTCAATATAACAAGATCATATGACCATAGTCAGTTCAATACAGGGACATTTGATACTTGGTTTCAAGAACTGTACAAATTTATAATTATCAAAACATCAAAACAATTCAGTGCTGTATTTTTGGTGATTTGTGTATGTATTTTTCCCTTTAATTAAATAGCATTTGATGGAAATTGAGAAAGTATGACTGGGAAAGTTGTTGCAGACATTGAATCTTAACAAAATTATTAATCTTTTTGGCATTTTGTTACATAGGATTATTTTTAGAGTTGGGGCACAGTACTAGCAGCAAAAGGAGCATCCTTAAGATAGTGTTGAGACAGGAGGTAACCAGTGGGGTAGGCAGAACAGGACACGTTGCCTTGGTAGATATCAGCCAAGTGGGACACTGACACCAGACACTGTGGTCAGCTGGCCAAGTGGGATGCGTAAGAAACCACTCCCTGACACCGCCAGCCTGAGAAACAAGGGGGTTTCCTCATCCCCGACTCTGGCCCTAGCAACAAGACCTAGGCAACCATGTGGACCTCCCAGTCTGGCCCTAGCAACAGGTCTAAGCAACCAGGTGGACCTCCTCCTTCCCAGTGCTTACAATCCTCTAGACACTGCAGCCCAAACATTGCCCTTCCTTGGAGCCTCTCCTGATTAGCAGGGTACCTTCTCTTTCCTCTCCTCATTAAAAGCTTTGCTGGTTGCTCCATACTCTTGTCTGTTGGCTTCATTACTCATTGCCTCCAAGACACAATCACAGGAAGAAGAGTAACATTTCCACCAGTAACAGTATTGCTGTTCACTATGGGTAACAAAAGGCCACTGGCTTTGCAGTTAAAGTGTCTAGAGTTTGAACCCTGAATCTGCCACCTTAGCATTACAACCGTGGGCATATTAGTCTTGATAAAATCTTTTGTATTGAGGTTTTTTAAGGAATCATAGAAACAATATATGGAAAGGAAGTCACATGGTGAGTTCACTCCCTGTCTTCTCATCCTTAACAGTATTTTCTCTCTTGATTGAAAGTAAGACTACATAGCAAGATATTCAGACTAGAAGGTTGGGCGTCATTTTTAAAACTCCACCCCTTTCATGTTTCTTATTCAACTGAGCACCAAGTCTATCAGTTTTGCTCCTAAAACCCCACCACGGCCGTCTGTTCTATCAGACCTTTATACTTGATGCCCCCTTTACCTATGATGACCTTCTGCTTCTATTCTTCTACAGGAGAGCCCTGTCTCATGATCTCTGAGTGTCATTAAGCCTTTGCTCATGCTTCCCAAAGATAACACGGCAGCTGAGTGCCACACAGTTCTACAGTCAAAACCATGGCACCGTATGCCTTGATTAGTCCCTGTGGGTGAGCTCCTTCCTCATCTGAACCCCTGCTATCATGGTTAAAGAGTGAACTTTTAACACAAGCTGTAGAGGGAGTCCTAAAGACAGTTGTCATCCTTACCATATACAATAAATACCTGCCCCTGCCCTCCCTGGAGGCTCCTAAGGCCACCTGTGCCAAAACAATGCCCACTGCCAGCCTACCCTTTGGGGACTTAACCCTTAGGAAATAGAAATGAATCACCCCTTTCACAGATACCTTAGGTCAGATCAAATGATGCCATTGTTTCATTCTGACTAAAAAGAGTTTCTTTTGAGTGGATTTTAACAAGGGAATTAAGATACAGAGAGCATCTATGCTCATTGGAAACAGAGGCCTAGAAAAAAAAGAAATGAGATTTTCAGAGAAAAAAATTCTCTCTCAAAGTAAGAAAACCTGATATTTGTATTTTTAAGAATGAAAAATATTTCATATGATTCATGTTGAAGCTCAGCTACCCTACCCTGCTTACCTTGGTTCCTCCAAATAGTTTCTGAAAACTAAACAACAGAAGTACATGTTAGGAAACTAATAAACATTTGTTAAGTAAGTGATTTTCAGAAATCAATAGATCCACTATAAATGATGGACCTAGATATTAAAGATCACAGTTACACAAAATGCAAAGTGCTAATCAAAAGAACAAGAATTTTGCTTCCTTATTTTTTTGATGCCAATCCCTAGACCAAGTTTTTAAGGCTTACAAGTCGATTTATTGAGAGCACAATTATAAACCCAGGGGTGGCAAACTTAGAACTGTTAGGGGAAAAAAAGACCAGGGACTGATTCATTGTACATGGCCCAGGAAATCTGTCCTCACCAGGGTTAAAAACATTTAGGACTTCACAACAGCTGAGATTATTCAAATATTTGCCAAATACAAGACAGCTTCATGAGGTTACTACAAGAATGTGTTCCAAGATTCAGAGGCATTGATCCTTCTGCAACATCATGACAAGGAGGCTTTTGCAAGACACAATGAACCTCCTGTCCTGCTTTATTAGTGTATTGTCAGTATCATTTTTTAGAAGTTCAGCTATGGCTGGAAATGCTCATGCCAAATAAAGAAATATTCCCCCTATGAGAGGATGGTATAGGTGCAGTTAATCATAAGATTAGAGCTAGAAAAAGAACTAGGCTAGTCAGATGGTCTAGGAAATAGGGCTCCTTTTCTGGAAATAGATTGTGAAGAACTGTTTGACATTATGTACATCACCCAAAACATAACTGATACTGACAGAGCACCTATGTGCCAGGCTGATGTGGAGTCATGCTACATTCTTTATAACTCTTATCTCATTCAATCCTTACAGCAACCCTATGAAAGTACTATTGCTATGTACATTTCACAGATAAAAATTTTAAACTATAGAGACGTTAAGTAATTTACCCAAGGTTAAACAGCTAACCTTGTTAAGAGTCCATGTTAACTGCCTTACTATATGCCCAGTCTTACTAAGTAACGTTGATTAATGTTACTATGTAGCATGTAACTTTTCAAATTTTGTCTGCTTCTCATAAACTGGAAAAACAAAACAAAAGCTTGTTAAAATCTTTTAAGATAATTATCAGATCATTCTTACTCTCTCTGAGCATAAAACTAAAGATATAATTAATCCTGATGAGCTTATACTATAAAAAATATACCATCATAACTAGAGGAAGGGGAAATGCTTTGTTGTTGAAAACTAGGATGGGGAAAAGCCAACAACATTCTTAAATGTTATGTCTTAAAAGCCAAAAACATACTTAAACGAAGTAGTCCTATTAAAAACAAAAGGAAGCTGTGTAACTCTTGGGGGAAGGGAGGCCCCCTCCTGAAGCGAATTTCCCTATAAATCCAGTGAAACTGAAGTAAGGCAAGGGGAAGGGCAGGTTGGGAGAAACTGTTTTTATTGCTCACAACTTGCTCAAATTCGCTGGCCAGGCACAGCACCACCCACTCCTCACAGCCGCTGCACGCGGGCTCCCCAAGCCCTTTCTTCCTGGTCGCCACCAGCAGAGCCCAATCTGTGCTCATTTCTCTGCAGCCATGCACACGTGCTCTCCACGTCCTCCTGGCACCTTCCAGGAGCTCCATGGGCAGGTCCTTGGTGACTGGCAGATGCCAGAACAATTAGTACTAGGAATGTAAGGGAGGAGAGAATGGCTGTTTCTCTCCACCCCTTGCCCCGGATCCACTGGAGGCTGCAGCGCCCCCTGCCAACCCCCCCAACAAGCTGCAACTGTACAGATGCTCCAAGATAGTAGGAATGCAGGACTTAGTTAGCATGTCTCATAAAACATTTGTATCTACACCCTCTATATAATAATACTAAAAGTAGAAATTAACTTGATACACATCATTTTCTTGTTTCCTTAATGTTGAATTTTAAGATATCAATGAACTCTTTCCTAGTCGAAAATCCCCTTCTTCTCTCCCAGAAATTATGCCAGTGACGGGGAGACTAACGGCTGCCTGGGCAAGGAGGCTCTGGAGCACTGCTAGGTAGGACACAGCCCAGCTGATGAGCCCACACCTTCCTGGAAGGAGAATGCTCAGGCTGGGTTTAGAAGTGAGTGGTGAAAAAACAACTTACAAAACCACTTCGGAAGCATTAGAAACAGTGTGCTTAGCAAGTTACCTCCTTTGATGATGTGCTGGGTGGGATGGTGGTGGTTCAATTTTATGAAGGGAAGGAACAGAAGTGAGATCCCTAGTTCCCAACATAGAAGCAGTAAGGTACTGCCTCAAATATGCTTCATCCTTAAGAATGTGTTAAGGGCACAAAAGTGTGTCATCAGGTTAGACACTAAATACATAAAAACGTAAGTCAGTTTCCAAGGACCCTACTTGTAGTGTAGGATGGGACAAATAAGATTTTCAATAGTTCCTAGCTGCAGGGGGGGGGCTGCTGAGTTCACTGGGAATGGAAGCAGAAAGGCAGAAAAGTATGATTTCGTGAGGAGAAGTTTGGCTGTGCAAGTCTTGATAGCTCCCATCTTCCTGGTGGACGCAGCCTTGTGTGTGAAGCAATGGCAGCTGGGTACAGGTGCGGTGGTAGCAGCCCCCACAGCCAGTGTTCTCAGGCCCATCCTGCGCAGTCAGAGAACCAAAGCAGCCACATTTTAACTGAAGGACGATGGCAGGTGGGAGACTTTAGAGCCATCACCTCTCCTTTATTTGAACTTGAGAGAAATTTGCGGGACCAAAGCACAAAATAACTATTACCACACACTCTGATTAGCACCCAAGGCTGATGACCTAGGGAAATTATATATTACATATGAGTAGAGAGACATCCTTAATAACAGAAAGTATTAATATGTATTTCTTGAACTATGTTAGGCTGAAGGCATGCAATGAAGAGAAAGAAGGCATGGTCCTTGTGCTCACCTGCTTCAGAAGCCCAGGTGTGGAAGGTATACAAACAGACACACAAATGAGAAGTAAGACTGAAGTGATTTTTACTAAGCAGAGAGTCTGCTGATATAAGCATGTAATAAAGGAAACTGGCCTCAGTGGTTGGTGGGGTGGAAAAAGTTTCTCATTTGAAAATCTTTTATTGTGATAGAAAAGTATGTAATGTAACTGAACTATTAATATTGAAAGTTACTTAAGAAATCCATCCATTATAATTGATGACCTAGAAGACTCTCTAAGTATGAAAGGAAAAGAAATTGCTTGGGACAGATTTGTTCAGATTAGCACTCCAAAGTAGACCAGCCTCTACCAAGCAACATTTGGCAAATCGTATTGTAGTTTTATATAGTACCTGTTGTTGTTATGCAACCAAGGTTTCTTAGCTATTTCCAATTGTAATACTCAGCTGTGACATGGGGCTCTTTATTATTTATCAGTTCTCTCACAAATCCCCAAGGATGAACGTTAATGTTCTTAAATGCATGCCCACTGAGAGAAATTTTGTAAATCACAGCACACTATAGCTCAAATAGGATGGCTATATATTAATAAAAGGAGTAAAACTGATTAAAAAATTTAAAAAGGATAATCTCCATGTTTTCAAATATTTTTAAACATAGTACTTAGCATATTTAATCTTTGAGACAAATTTTTATAACCCTTAAACTGAAGTAATTATCAAGGAACTATAACCATATTTTCTCATAATAATGGTAACACCACATTCGAAGATATTAAAGAAAAATAACTGATTAAAATGGAAAGGGAACTGCTAGTTGGAAACAAAAATCTGAGTAACTGTTTTGTGTTTATGATGGACTGAAGTTTCTTTCAAGTTAAGTTAAAATACTTATATATTTCGTTCCATCTGTATCTTTTAACAAGAGTAAGCAGTTCTAAGGAGGTAAGAATTTAAGAAGTTCCTCCCCCTGTTGTCTGTTTTTTCAATACATTTTCAATATGTCCAATTTTTCAATTCTAAGAATTTCTAAATCCTTAAAATACTATTAAAGTTTTGAAGAGGTTTTTCCAAGAAAAGCCTGCAACATTTAAAACAGTATTCTTCCTAATGCTTGCTGAATATCCTTAACAAGTTGTGGATTTCAAACAATTCAACCCACCAAGGGCCAGGAAACTATGATCTAAATGATTTTGAGGCTTTTGCTTATTGAATTTTATTCTATCCTCCTGATAACTTACTATGCAAGCCCTCAATACACAACCGTGATCTTCCTGTGTGTGGCTAAGTTTACAAAGACAAGAAAGACAACACTATGAGAGTTTGAATGGGGAGATCTCCTTGCTGATATTTTTGGGCAAAAATAAGGATGCTAGGCTCACCTTTGCAGCATGTCAGGAAGTGTCCACAACTTAGACACCAGCATACGTTGGGCTATCAGGAGCTCTTCCAGGGTTGCAGATAAGGCTTGGGGACATGTGGTCTAAAGCATTGCTACTAGGTCTGTTCCAGGCGTCAGCAGTTAGGAAAATGCATGGCCCTCACCTACTGAGTCAGAATCTCTGAGGTAGGACCCACCCAGCAATCTAACTAGCTCTCCAGGTGATGCTTAGTCTCACTTAAGTGCGAGGACTTCTGACCTAACAGACTCCTGGTGTGGAGTACAGGGCTTGCTATGACAAACAGGTGGAGGAGATGAAACTCCTCCTTGCCAGCAGCATGGACATCACCCAGGAGCTTGTTAGAAATGCAGCATCTCCTCCACCCAGGCCTACAGAAGCAGAATCACATTTTAGTTGGAAATTATTCTCCCGGAGGGAGCAGTCAGCCCCTGCCCCATCTCAAGCAGTAGCTATAGCACTTTGGGCTGCTTCTCTCTCTCTCTCTCGATCAAAATTCCCATTTACCCACCTTGCTTCAATCAGGTGTGTATGGGTGGGGGAGTGATTTTTCTGAGCTAATGAGTTCTAGTGTATAGTCACTGATAAAACTCAACTTGTTACTGATTCCTGTGATATCAATATTAAAAAGAAAAGATTCTGGAGATGCCTATATTTTAAGCCAAAGAATGGAATTCTAGGTGCAGTGAGAAAGAATAGAGAAAATAAAGGTTTCTGTGGGAGCAATGGTTTTTGATATGCTACAAATCAGACAGGGGTAGGCTGAGTTGGTCTTGATCTTCCACCTGGATTCCTTTCCTTTATGTTTAACAAGAACTGACTGAACAAAGAATTCACCTCCAAATGGGAGCCTAATTGCCTCCATTAACCTATCATGTAGATTTGTTTCAACTATCTAACTTTACACCAATATGGGCCCAGTATTCAAGGTGTTTTAGGCTAGTAAACATTTAGTGGCTCCAGGAGTCCAAGAATGAACTTAAACTGAGTATACACCTAGTGGGTGGGGTGATTTTGAAAGTTTTATATACACCAGTACTTTGCTTCACCCTGAGTCTTGGAATTGCACACTATTGCCGACTCCATCCACCCACCCCACTGCCAAATCTGGAAATCCAGGTTTCCAAATATCTTGATTATAGGATGGAGATGGTGGCAAAGAAACATACAGGTTTTAAAAAGTTTTCTAGGTAATTCTGATATCTATGCCCTACTTCTCTAATTGATAATCACGAATCAATTAAGTTTTATTATTGTCTGTGAAGTTTTTACATATAATTTAATGGTGGTTACACTGTTATTACTTGAAATGAGACATATCATAAAAGCACAGTTTTTCTTTCATATGTGAAGTACAATTTTATAACTCACTTTGATCCATGTGATTTGATATATATATAAGTTCTGAATCAAAACAGATCCATGCATGCAAAATCAATAATTTTGAAGATCTCTTGAACTCTACTGATTACTCTCTTAATCTTGCCCTATTTAAAATGAAAACAATCTGAGGAGAGCTACATTTACTAAATACTTCTTCATCTGATACCTATGCCCTAGGTATACTTAACATTGACAATGTACTAAATACTACAGCAAACAGCCTGCTGGGATATGGACAATAATTTTTCACTTAAAATTCACAGTAAAGTTTGAAAATAGGACCCTGTACTTCTGCCAGCTTAAGCTTGATTTCTATGATTTAACTGAGACAGTTGAAATAAACAAACCAAACCAAACCTTCCTGAATTTCAATTGTTTACAATGTGTCTCACTGATATGAAACGAGTCTTTCTACAGTTGAGATTATGACAAATTTTTACAAGCTGGACAATGGAGAAACCATTTTTAAAATTTATTATTTATTTTACTTTTTCATTATTACCTTATTATTGTTCATTATCTCAATGTATTATTTAAGACCCTTTTTATTATAAACAGTATTATCACATAGAGGAGACTAAATTTACCCATAATCCCAGGACACTAACATCTTTTTTGTAGTCACTTAATCCTTACCCACAAAAATAACTTTCAAATAGTTGTAACCTGTTTATTTACACAATTTTGGGAAAATCACTATTTAAATCCTAATATACACTATTTATATCCTAATATAATATCCTTAACTCCTCTTTAAGGAAAGTATACAGTGTAAAACCTACAACACGCAATATACCCCATAATCCCCAAATATCCAAGAGCTTCAGCCTTCAAAACCAAATTACAACTGCCTTTCTTTCCTTCTCCACTTGAGTACAGGAACTAAACTGAGGTTCACTTTAGTCCAAGTTTGCCACCTCTAAAATGGTACATGTACAATATAGTTGTTATAATTTTGGTTGTTCAACACATCATCTTTGAGTAATCTTTATAAAATCTTAAATTTTATCTTAAACATCTTCATACTAATTTAACTGATAATCTCTATGGTTCTTATTATTCCACTCCTCTTGAGTTTGTGTTATAGGCAAGATAGTTAATACAAATGACAGACAAGGGAATCTACATTAACTATACTACCCAGGCCAAAGGAGAAACAGCACTATTTAGGTAGAGTAGGTCCTGTAATTGCAGAAATACCAGCCTGCTTCCTCAGGGGTCAACTGTGTGATCCTGAGCCAATCATTTTGTCCCTTTGCACTTCAGGTCACTCTACTGCAAAATGAGTATCTGCATTGTCTTTGGGGTATTATGGCAAAAACCAGAATACAAGTAAGGCATTGTGAAATCCCTCCAATGAAATGTACTGGATTTTTAAAATAAGATTATTTTTTTATTAATATTCATTAGGATAAGTACAACTTATTCTTGACCTGTATATTAAAACTGATCTGTATCATGAGTTCACCTTCCAATTTGTTTCAAGCACAGGCCTGGAAGTGCTGAACCAGTTTCATTTGGTGACACACTGACATCTAGTGGAGATTTATGGTGTGCTATGGAGTACTGTAGACCCCAAAATCACCAGTTACGGTGGGGGTGAAGAAGCAAAAGCAACTTTGGGTCTTTATGCAACACTAAGAAAAGATAGAGACAAATTGAAAATGAAGGTACACTACCATATTTAAGTTTTTGCTTATTCAATTAAACAACGTTGGCTAATTCTCAAGATATTTGATCAAAAGTTATGGGATGATGTGGGTGGGGATAGCGAAGAGCTGTTTTAGTGTCGAGTTGTGGGAGATCCCCAAAACCACGCTCTGATTCAGTCTAAAGAGGCAACAACATACTGTTGACCTGATCTTTTCTTTCTGCACTGAATTCTGGCCAGGGTGGAGGGAGGGCAGGGGGAAAGGGAAACACCAGGGAGTAGTTCTCTGGGCTTTTCATTACATCCTTTAATTTTTGTGGTTAGAATTTTATTAAACCCAGAGGGAAAGCTCCTATAAACACATATATGTGGAAGCTTTTTGGCAACATCACTAGCCATTTATCTAAATCTGCTCATTTAGTACACTGTGCTTACTTTGGAATAAAAATACAAAATGTTTTATTACCCCAAGCTTTCACAAATGCACAGTACCCTCTGTGAAGTGTGGCTTTCCTCTCTGTCCCTTCCAATGGCTTCAAGAAATAAATGTTGATGACTTCAAGTGGAAGTCAATTTGACACTCACATACTTTAACATGTGATTTAAAAAAAAAATACTAACAAATATTCATTGGAAGATTGTCACAATCACATATCTGCTACAGTACAAATTCAACTTAAATTCTGGCCCCTCCTCCCAACCTTGAGTGAACATGGGAAGGACTGAGTGCAGATGGTCTACTTGATCTATACCAGCCTGTCTCCTTGTTTTCTATGGAGCTTCAACCTCTGGATGGGACTTCTTTACACCATGTGTAATGGCTTCATTATTCCAATGAACAGGAAAGGTTGAAGAGGAGGAATTCTGGAAGCTGGAGTAAATAATATTTTATACTGTTGTGTGCTTATTTAGCCTCTGGTTCTGGCAGACCCTTCCACCACACCTCTTCTGGAAAAAAAAAAAAGGAAAAAGAAAAGTGAAAACATCTTAACTGTTGGTCTGAAGGTAACATGGAACTAAAAGAAACCTCAAGGAATAGGAAATGGGTGACTCTCTTGAGTAGAATGTGTATGATTTTGTTCCCACCACACACAGAATGCTCCTAAGTTCTTTAACTCCTTCACTCTTTCATTTATACTTGGGAATCAGAAGAATAATCTAGAAATGATTAGATCAGACCAGCTCTCAAACGTAAAACCTAGAAGAATCTTATGATAGTTTAATTATGACCAAATATCCTTAAATAAACAGGTATCCATTACTGGGGTTATTAAATTTAAAAAAGAAATATACTCACTTATGTACTTCTTGGCAATTAATAAGTACACTTCAATCTTCAGAGCCCAGAGACAAAAACAAACAAAAACAACAAAGAAAGATGCAACATAACCTATTAGCAAAGCAACAGCAATGTTCTATTAGGGAAACTTCAAGCTGCAAACATGTAATTATCCAATTTGCAATTGTTTTATGTTTACTGCTTAAAAAGCCATTCCAGATACTTTATAACTGCCCTGTTTTACCACTAAAACAATTTTTTTCTCATCACTACATTTCTACAGTGTTGCTCATTGTTTTTTTTGTTCAATAATTGAGAAAATTCAGGCCCAGAAGTTAAAAAAAAAACAAACCTTATTTACAGAGCAAGACAGTATATAAGACATTTATTTGAAAGCTTAGTTACTCCATTTCAGGCTGGTGGTTAAATTAATTAAACTATTTTGGATCTAGAGTTCAGTATCTTCAAGACCCTTAAGTCAGAATTGAAATAATTATTGGAGTGTTTTACTCAGAAAGAAACCACTGTGATAATGTTTACTTTTAAGTGATAATACAACTAAAATTTTAAAGTTGTGATCTCCACATCCATTTCTTCCAAGAGCAAGTGTCCAAATATGTCATGCTATAACCCTTGGTAATTAGTTTCGAATCCGTGAAATATGTATTTTATTGGCTATGTCCTGTTTTGAAAATGGTGATTTAAAAGATTCCTGGGCAGGGCCCTTACTCTGGAGCTAAGGTTACTATCCTACTGCGTGAAATAAGCAGATTTCAGTGATTTTCAGTCATTTTGGCGTGTGTGTGTACATGGCCTCCCAAATCACTCTTGCAGTTCCACTCTCCCACAGTATGCCACACTATGTAGTAGACAGGAACTGAGTCTCCAGACATGCTCAAAATTGTGGATGCTAAAGAGGTACCTATTAAGAGATTTGTCCATGGGTATGTTATAGGAAATGAATCGAGATGTCAGTGTACCTTATTTATATTTAATATATAAAGATCTGTTTATATATTAGTACAAAATATTTAATATTGGAAAAATAATTTACAGTAACATTATAGAATCAATACTAATATTCCTACCACCAGAATCCACAAGCCTTTGTGATCTTGGCTTCCCTGGAAATGTAGAGAAAATAGACAAGTCTGGTTTACAGAATCTGAGGAAACTTACTGATTTCTTTCTTCTTTCAGCATTGTAAGAGCAGGCAATACATTTTTAACCCAAGCTCAAAGTTGTGTACCTTTTCCTAAAGCTTAAATGGTCTGGTCATTTTCTCCACATTATAGTACGCTCTTCTAAATCAACCATCAACCTTTATTCCTCTATCAAAATAACACCCCACAACGGAGCAAAGAACAGGAGAGCTTTGGCTGCTTCTCTTCAGAGGTCCCCATTGCACTGTTCTTCCCTTTGGGCTTTTGGCACCCTATGGTACTTGGCACCCTCTGTTCTCAAATGATAACCAGTTCCATATATTCTACTTTGCGAATACATAAAATGAAAAAAAAATACATTTCTAGCTAATCACTAAGAAGGCTTCAATAAGCTGCAACTCAAAAGGAACATAAAATGATTTATAATTTTAAGTAACAAAATATAGGGCTTTAGTGTTTATTGTGGTCTTCCAGCCAGGCCTTAAGTAAGGAAAAGCTGTCTTAGCAGTGCCTGATAAAAGGTGGAATAAAATGGAACTGAGACAGCCAACATGAGACATAAAAACCTCTGCTCCTTCTACTCACTCTAATAACATTTGAAAAACCTCTTTTCTGATCTTAACTACCATTAGCCTGCCTAACAGTTAACTTTAAACCTGGAAAGTTTTGTGCCTGTTTAAATATGGCTGAATACTTGTTTGTCTTACTAGAAACATTATTACTACAATGAAAATAAAAGTAAGTGGTGCCATATGCCACACTGATAGACAGTGCTCATCCACTGAGTATGTCCTTACCTATGTGTAGTTAATAGGTAAGCTAAGACACTTCAAAATACTCAAATCCAGCCAAAAAAAAGACCATACAAAGTTGCCCACTCACCACTGAATTATTTGGGACTGAACAGAAGCTCAATTTCAGCACTGCCAAATGCTTAGATACAGAAGCAATGCACCATCTGTCTTGAACCACCAAGTACATAAATTCAGACTTAAAATACTGGTATGCCTAGCATCATTCCTTAAGCAATCATTTTCTGATGGCTTGAAACTTAACATGACAAGAAACAAGGTTACGTCCATCAATACTTGGAACTGCTAGGAGTGAAATAACTGTAGTCCTACGAGCAGAAAGCCTCGAAGGAGTCAGAGGATTAAGAAAGTGTTCTCCATAAGTCACTATTGCTATGTCTCTGAGAAAACATTATAGATGGTGCCACCGCTGCCACTGGCAAGAATGACTGTTACTTTATGACAAAACAAGTACATCTGAAGCTGCTACTGATATGGGGGTGGCTTCATCAGGGGAGCGCACTGACGTCAGGACAGGACAGTAGGCTTCTGAGGAGTTTGGACTTGATTCTGTAAACAATGGCACGCAGTCAAGTCTTTTCATCAAGGATTGTCCTGTTACTCTGGGAAGATGATGTGATAGTGTTGGAAGAATGGGTTTGAGTCTTGTGAATGGACAAGAGGACACCTTAAAAGGCTCCTCTAGATAAGAGATGACCTGAGGGCTATAGTGAATCTAGGACTGGGGAGAACAGAAGCAAAACACGATGTCCTTCATATGTAAGGAGAGAAGATGGCCACTAACAGTCTGTATACTATATGTGAAATATTCTAAGGAGTATTGTACAATTTAAGGAAGAAGAATCATACTCTATTTCATTAAGTTCAGGTAAGTATAGTGGGTTGTAACATTCAGTAATCACAGCAAAAGCACAAATCAGCAAGACTCAATCAGGCAAAACAAAGTTACTTCTGAGTATTTAACTCTTTGACACTGTAAGCAAAATTAAGTGGTTGAGCCAATTACAATTTAGGCTTCTCTCTGACTAGGTTTTCAGAGAAGTTAAGCTAAGATATGCCCCATTTCCCTAAGGTTTGAATCTTCGGAGGCAGGAACTCAGGACAGTAGCATGAAAAAGAAAGCAAAATAAAAGGTATGAGTACTGGTCATAAGCTCACTACCCCACAGGTTTTCTGGAAATGAAAAATGCTCTTCAAATTCCCTACTTACTGAGTAAGGTACGGCCCAAAGAGATAGAAGGCCTATCTTATCATGGGACTAGGGGTAGAAGTCAGGATAATAGGAGTTGGTGTCACTATGTTCTACTCTGACTATCACATCCACAAAATACTCCTAGTGTAAAGAATGCTCTTTTCTAAAAGCATCTGAATGGGCAAGAAAGGATTTCTGAAAAGCCACTTTTCTCTAGCTAAATGAGAGAAGTCACGTGCCACATCACCTACTGAGGTGTTTCCAAAACTCTCTATACACCCAGGAAATCTCTTTTCCTGACTAGACTATGATAAGGTCCTTGGGAAACATGTTTCTTCTGTTTACAGCATTTAAAGCAGTAAGGACTTTCAATAAATACTTAAATTCCTCTAGTTAAATTTTGTGTCAAAGTGGATTCTTCAAAGGCATAACAAAAATCACTTGAAGGAAAGAAAATACTAAGGTATTTAGGATACAAACCAATGAACAATTGCTAACCATACTTGATGAGTCATTCCAAATGCAATGTAACTTTTATTACTCATTAATTGTTCATTAACATGTAACTGAAATTAAAGACCCACCTAGACAGACAATTCACTCAAAACATGTGTTCTCTTAACAAATGACTTCTGTCCTGGGAACAGAGGAGTCACAGAAACATGAGTTCTATTCCCCCCATCCACACTTTCAGCCAATAACCACTTACTATTTCACGGAGGAGTAGAAGCAAGAAGAGAGCTTCTCACTACCCTGTTTAACCTCCAGTCTGGACCTTCCCTTTGACCGCTGCCTATTCTATTAACTATGCAGGCAATACGATGTCTGAGTTTCACAGCAAAGGACCTGATTTGTGTGCTGGATCCTATCCCCGCCTGCCTACCTAGGAGAAGTGAAGAATTGGTGAAGGCCAATAATGTTTAAGTGGATATACTATGTTTTCCAAAGAGTTCTTACCAGTCAGTAAGAGAGAGAAATGCTCAAGGTAAGTGTAGAGAGCTTTGCAAACAACTTCAGTAGAGTATAGCAAATAATTTTCTCCAGGACATTGCCTCTCTGCCCTACTCATCCACTTCTCTCTATTTAATCTTTCCCATCAACATGCAAACACACTGTAATATTTCCCATCTTAAAAAAAACAAATCCCCCAACAGCTCCCCACTTCTCTACTTCAGGACTAAATTGTCAGGTGTCTCCAATTTCTCTCCATCTTTGGCACCTACTCCAGTTGAGCTTTTGATCTCACCATGCCAACAAAAGAGCTCCTCAAAGTTCCCCATGACCACCACCCATCAGTTGCTTAATAAAATAGCATATTTCAGTCCTCATCGTATTTGACTCATCAGTCACATCTGATGCAGACCGTTCCCACCTCCATGAAACTTTATTTCCTTTCCAGGCCCCACACTCTCCTGGGTTTTGCTTTTACTTCTGCTTGCTCCTTCCTGGGTTCTTGTGGATTCCTCATATCCTCAGCTTCTTAAAGTTGGAGTGTCCAGACTTCCTTCTTCTCTAGCAGCACTTATTTCCTGGATGACCTCATACAGTCTCATAGCTGCAAATATCACCTATTCACTCATAAGTCCCAAATGTACATGCCCAGCGCAGAACCAATTTCCAAATTCCAGATTTATGTACCTACAGTTCTGACACTTCTGTTTGGATCTTTAATAGGCATTTCAAACTTAACCTGTTGAAAGCTATAAACTCTTAATCTTTCTCCAATCCTCCTCCACACCCAGGTACCTTATCTTAGTTAACTCAAACTCCAATCTTCTAATTTGCTCAGGTGCCAACCTTTTGATTCGTTTTTCATACCACAGTCAAATCTATTATTAGCAAGTCTTGCTAGCTCTACTATCAACCAGAATCTGACCATTTCTTACTAGCTACATTAATGCCACCCAGGTGGAAGTCATCAGTACCTTTTGTCATGCTCCCTCACACCCAAGTCTTTCCCTAACAGTATTCCAAGATTGTACTAAGACATGTCATATCCTATCACTCTGGCTAAAAATCCTCCAATGGCTTCCCATCTTAAAATGGACTACAAGACCCTATGTCACCTGTCCAGAAGTCATATTCTTGACCTCACCTCCTACTCTTCTTCCTACTCTTCTTCTAGTGGCTCACTCTGCCACCTTCCCTGGCCTGCGCTGTACTCTGCACGCATCAGTCATGCTCTTGCAATGGGTCTTTTCATTTGCTATTCTCTTTGCCTGGAATACTCTTCCTCGTGCAGTTTAATCCCTCACCCTGTTCAGCTAGACTCACGTCTTTCTGGAGAGGTCTTCTCTGATTACCCTTTTTATGACTGCACTGCAACCTTCCTTCTCTCTCCTAGCATACACTTCCTATTTATTTCCCTTCTCTGCTTTAGTTTTCTCCATGGCACTTACCATTTAATGTGTATTTTTTACACTTTTTTTTTTTTACCTTGTTTTTGTCTGTCTCCCTGCACTGGAAAGTAAACACTGCTAAGACAGGGATTTATTTTTTGTGCCTTGTTCACTGCTAATACTAATCACCTAAAACAGTGTTTGTCAGAGCATACAACTAATAACTTACTAAGTGAAATGAACTGGATTTGATTTCTAGGCGCTCATGACCAAATAAGGGAGGTGACATACAAACACAAAATGTGTCATAAAAAAAGGAACTGTAGAAGAAAAAGCATTGTCTCACACACACTTGAAATGACATTTACCATTTGGGAGTTGTGTGGCCAATATAAAGAGTTTAGGAGAAGGGTCAAGTGCTCCTAAAATAATTATAAAGGAATCAGGTAGGGGTGTCAGGGATACCCCTACACACAGCCTTATTCCCTCATTCCCTTGTACTCATTTTTCATCACTGTTGAGGAAAACATGAAATGCTCAAACAAAGATGTGTCATAAGCACCCCAATCTCAGTCGCGAGAGAATCTTTGCCTTTCCTTACACATGTGGATGGCCCCGTAACTCAGGATTTCTCTTGGTGCCCAGTACCTCTCTGTAATCCACTTCTCCATAGGTTTATCTTTTTCTCCTCTTGGTCTGAGGTGGGCCTGGAGCAATAAACAGCCAGCATAATTGAATTTGCTCGGCTGATTTATGAATACTCATGGTAAATGAGTGGAAAATTGCTGGAATTACATATCTGGAATTAGGGATCTTTCAATTCTACCTATTGGTGGAAGAATAACATGGGGCAATATAAAAAAAAAGTTAACTCCTCTGACTTCTTGTCATATTTTATTTCCCTTTCTCACACATGCTAGAAGCAGGTAAGAAAAACAATGAAGAGACTTGACTATTTCAATAACCAACCTTCAATAAACAAGGACTGCCTCCTTCCCCACTATATACTTGGTTCTTTTCCCCTAAATATTTCTCTTGAAAGACAATTTTTTTTTCAAGGCCATCATTTTTATTAATTTTCCTAAAAGAATATTTAAGCAGATAACATGTACTTCTCTGTGTCTTTTTCTCTTTTTACTAGTAAGAAAAATTACCAATTAAGAGAGTAATGGTCATGGGAAATTATGTACATTTTATAAGAAAGAATTTTGGTAAATTTAATAACCCTTAAAATTACAAGATTAATTCATTTTCCATTTTAAACAGGTAGACATTAAGTAGGTTTATGGGAATAACCCATTATTACTTCTCAAATTTCAAGTTAACAGGAATATATTCAGTACCTACCACGTATAAAACACTGAATCAGTATGATTGGGAAATTAAAGACTACATGACTGTTATGCTTCACATGGTCTCTCAATAACCTTTTGGCGAAGACTTACATCTATGATATGATATTTACTCATTCAGCAAACGTTTATCATGTTTGATATTGGGCTGAGATACATAACGAGAACTATGGATATTATCCTCCAAAATCTCAATATCCAGAAATATGTATAAGGTGCTAAACTGAATAAAATGCCAAAATGCAAGCTAGAGACACTAGATACTAAGAGTAATTTGAAAGACAGAGAATTATTTTAAAAGCATCAAATAGTGTTAAGTACGTTTAGTATGATATAGCTAGGGTAAAACCAAATTATTATACTAATATTTTCATAGCTAAATGAACAAGGACATCTTCTCAATTTTTCATTTAACAGAAAATGGGTACACAGTAGCAAAGATGTGTTCTCTACTAAGGAGAAACCTATTTGGACAGGAAAATGATAAACCATTTAAGGATATTCATATTCATCTCTGTGTGCATCAGTGCTTGAAAGGACCTTCAATTAGCAAGCACTTAAAATATGTAGAATAAACTCACATGGAGGTCAGTTAAGGGGTTATAGAGCATAATCACCTCCTCAAGGAAAAAATTAAAGAAAAATAAAAAAGGATTCCTGCTGAGGAGAGTACCTGGCTTGTTGCTAGTAGCACTTGGAAGTATGCACATATTTGAATTTCTCTTATTATTTCTGGTATTTGTACAGATGGGGTCTCTCTCAAAACTTAGACTAAGACAGACTAAAGGTATGTGATAGTAAAATGTAAAGGTTTCACCAAAGGAGTTGGACTTGAGATAAGTTTAGGGACTGAAGAATTTGGAAAAAGAAAAATTGCTTTTAATGTTTTGTGTTGGGTAGATGTGCGTAAATGCCTTTAGCCTCATTGGATTTCAACAAGATACCTATAGATGATATGAAAGATTTAAAGGGACTTAAATTTCTCATTGGTAATACATAGATTTGTTGAACAATTCCTTTGCTATGCCAGAGTTCTCTTTATTTCTGAACATATCCAGGGCTAGGACACAGAGCCCTGTTGCCTAATCAAGTCAAATCACTCTTTCTCATATATATTAAAACTAATGACACATACTACTTACTAAAGGATGTTTATACTGTCCTTGTGCACAAATCTGAGTAATCTAGTACTTCACATTTTCTTTTTATTAATTTTCAAACTTAGCTTCTTAATGGTGTGATCTTATTAACATATATGAGATGGAACCACAAAAAGGTGAGAGCACAGCAGGTGACAAAGTAGAACAAGAGAGATTCCGCTGGAAATCCAAGATACTTGCTTCAGAAAAGTGCTCTATGAGTTCAATGGAGAAAAAGAGCAAAGTGAGGCTGAGTGATACATGCATCCACATTGAAGGGCTACTCTTCATTTCTCATTAACAAAGTTGATTTTCTCTGACAAAGTGTTGACACTACTCATCATGTTGACAATGATGTTTATAAATCAGTTCCAGAAATTCACTTAATAACCATTTTGAAAGAACTATTAGTCTACTATGGAGAAATGTCCCATTACACATTAGAGGGTACACAATTAAATCATTAAAGAACTTTACAAAAATAAGTGAAAAAACTAGTTACAAAAAATTTAATGTTTCAAATAATGCCTAGCTACTAAAATGTAATTATGGTTTATTTTTTATTGGGTATTACTCAGTAATTTATTTAGACATGAAACAAAATGATTCATATATTCTATTTATCTAAAATAAGGAATACTAACTGAAATACAAGTGGATAATATAATTTTTGTAGAATCATTCTCAGCCTCTTAAAATAATTTGCAATGGTTTAATGCTTCATATCATGCCTACGATCTGTCCAGACTACAATACAAATGTCAAATGAAAATGTGTTAATGTACTGCATTAACATGACTACAATTAGGTAAGTATTTTAAATTGTAAGACTGTAACTTACTTAAGTTTTACATTCTTATGTTGTTACAAATATACACTTGGACAAGTTAGTGGGCTGACTCTAAGTCCAACACCTCTAAGTTCTTATTATAAAGAGTCATAGGGTCAGTGGGCCAATTCAAACTGCAAACATCTACAAAACTTTATTTCCGTGATTACTTAAGATTTGCTAGCAAGATCTAGACAACTAATCTATTTTGAAAAAGGTAGTCATCAAATGCTTGCTTTATCAATATAAATTTCTGATGAAAATATAGAAATCAAAATTTGATTTTATCAAAATCCCATACAGATATGTGATTGTTAATAAATTTGATTAAATACATTTTAAATAAAATTATCCCACTTTCCAAATAAAAATAAATCAGTGATGTTAAAAGTACTACTATGATAAATACCTAAGGCAGAAATACAAATACCCATATTCATTGGAAACAATAAAGCCTTATTTTGTAAGATTCCATTTGAAACTTTTAAATAGAGTATTAAAATAAGGATTTACTAAAATGCAAAACTATACTTTCTCTAACAGCAATTTTCAGAAGTTATCAATTAATTTTTACAAATCTATTTTTACATATATATTCAATGTCAACTGTGGTGTTATAAACCAAAACTCTTAGGCTAGTGGTAAAGAACAGGGGCTGTGCCTCCAAATCATGTTAGCTTTGTAATTTGGGGCAGTTATTTAACCTGTCCGCATCAGTTTTATTCTGTGATCTGAGGATCATTAGAGTGTCTCCTCTCTTAAAAGTTCTTTGGGTATATTAAATGAGGTAAGACGTATCAATAACTAAACAATGCCTGAGATGTAGTGGTGCACTGTCGGCTCCTGTGAGGGTACTGATCATAACTAGGACACTCTAGGCTCAATGGGATGCATGGTGCCATGATCATTCTCAAATACTTAAAAAGTTACGTTTGGACTTAAAACTTGTAAAATTTGTAAAAACGGATGAGGAAAAACTCTGAGTTTTGAAATAGCATAATTTACATCTAGAGCAAAGTTTCATGTTAAAAAAAAACAACATGTACATAGATGCATACCTATGTAATGGGAAATGGATCTATAGTTTTTCAGAAATAGAAAACAAGATAAAAAAAAATTCAGAATTGTAAGGGAATGTAATAGTAGGAAATCAAATGTGGGTAGTTATTTTTCAGTCTATTTGAAATTATAGCCTGTTTCCTGAAAGAGAAAAAAGCAGAACAAGCAAAATAAA
Source organism: Manis pentadactyla (assembly GCF_030020395.1). Taxonomy (NCBI): domain Eukaryota; kingdom Metazoa; phylum Chordata; class Mammalia; order Pholidota; family Manidae; genus Manis; species Manis pentadactyla. The sequence continues at coordinate 55,301,681 of NC_080024.1, forward strand.
TTTTCTAGGATTTGAATTACTGTGAAGGCTAACAGAAAACAGGGAAATAATCAAATTCAACCCTTGTGTTTCATATATGAATAATCTGAAACTCAAAGAGGTTAAAGTGTATTATTCAAGGCCTCACAATAGGTTGGGGGTAGTCACTAGGCTGTTGAGCTAATATGAAGTCCAATGACAGCATCACCAAACATCCTAATATTCAGTATGATGAAAGCTTATTCTAGCACCAAGAAAGGTTCATTATTCTAGGATGCACAAAACTGGAAGTGGGGAAAAACTACTTTCTATAGCTCACCTACATAGGCATCCTTATAGCTTACATAAAAGGCCCCTACTGTCATGACACTGAATTGAACTCTATTACATTACTATTAGTTACCGCTTAAAATAGCCAATGGTCAGAGGTTTTCATAGGCCTAAGCCTGAACTCTTCAAGATACTAACTTATGTGGTACTCCTTTGTAATATGAAGAAATTGGGTGATAGGGTGAGTGAAGTTTAAGTGAAAAATAGATATATTAAGTGTAATTTTATTTTTACCCCCATTTGAGACTTCTATTGACAAATTCTCAATTAGGAGTCCAGTATTCCTAGTGAGGGTATATGCAACTGTAAATGTTTTACTTTATTATCTTGAAGCAATGTATTTTCATAATAATAATTCCACTGTAAGTTTTAGGATGGCACTCTACTTCTGTATTTAGAATTGAGGACATCTGCCTCATATTCCACAACCTTGGCTGCATGACCAGATAATTTACCTCAACAATTATTCCAGTGCTGGGAAAAAAATAGCACATTTATACTGTGTTTACCAAACCTAAATATTGCAAAGCAATTCTTCTCTGTACGTAATCTAATATTTAATAATTATAACTAGAAGAAGAAATTTATATAACCTATAAATACCTTAAACTTTGGTATTTTTTCAATTGAGAAATATTGTCACATTGGCACATTAACTCAGAGTTCTATTCTACCTTCAGGGCAGACAAGGGTTTCAGTGTTCAACTCTACCTCTTGCTCTAACTGCTGACCAAGAGCCACAATTAAGAATAGTAATGTACACCATGCACCACGAAAGTCAAGACCAGGATTAGAAATAAAGTAAAAAATACATCAAGAACATAGAAGAGCTACCAGATTAAAGTTATTTGACATATTGCCCAATGACGGACAGAAATCACCAATTTGGAAACAAAATGTTCCATAAGACAATACTAGATTCCTAAGTGAGCCAGGATTTCATGTTATTTTTAGTTCAAATGTCATGTTATCAAAGAACAGATTTGTTTTTGAGACCAATGGTTTAAAATTCAGTTTTACATATTTAAATTTATTATATTCTCACTAGGACTTAAAGGAAAAAAACTCTACACATTTAGTAAGATTTCAAATGTTTCCAATTTAATAATTCATTCATTTGTACTAGTCCTTAGTAGTTGATCCTCATATCTGCATTTTTATTTCATCAACAATCATCTCAGACACGCCTTCTAACAAGATTGACTTAAAATATTACGACAGGAAACTATGCCTTCAGGAGCATGTTTATTGTGTTTGAGATGATACATCAGGTGCTCTCTGAGCTACAAAGGGTAAAAGGAAATCCTCTCATTACAAACTGACAAAGGTAAAAGGTAAAACATTTTTCACAACAGCATGAACCACATATTCAGAAATAGATCTGGGTTTAATACAAATGACATAATTCCTAGTTATCTACGGCTACTTTTATAACTTCATACAGATAATGAATTAGGCTAAAATGCACTATAATATTTGGTAGACTTCAGGACCAGTATCCTTAGTACATCACAAAATACATTTTGATATCCCAAAGAAGCAAGACTTGCAAGTAGGCGTTTTAAACATAACTAATCTACAGCTACAAAGTTCTACTCTTGATAACATTTACCTTTTTTGGGAGTCTCCCAGTCTCCAAAGGATAAAAGCAGAGAGTAGAATCAGTATAACATATACACAGAAGTCCGTATCGTAAAGGCTATAAAGATTTGCAGCACAGTGAGAAGATGCCTTCTGCGCCTTCACACCGCATACAAATTATGTGAATTATGTTGCGTATCTCTTGGTCCACTGTCTGGCTATCCTGTCATGTTCTGCTCTGTTGGTCAAATACTGAGTGGCTATGCTTCCAACCAGAGGATCCGCTGGAAAAGTGGAAAGAACATTAGAAGATATTATATGGTGTCTCAAAGGTACAGTTTTAGTATTCCATTAAATTGAAATGCTGGTATTTCAGCAGTATCTTCATGTATAGTGGCTAAATTTTCAAAAGAAAAATGTTTAAAGTACATAATCATCTATGTATTTTAATATTCAAATTAGAAAGTTCTTTAAAGAAAAAATGAATGTTGAGTTAGTAAATTTGATTTATATAAAAGATGTATAACTTAAATATACAAAAAAACTATTACTCTGGCATTTTATTCAACAATGAAAGTACACCAGGTGATTATATTTTTGTCTTTTTATGGATATTAAAAAAAGTACTTTCAAATAAAAACTTAGATCTTGTAATGTTATTAAGAATGTAATTTTTCATTATATGTAATAATAACCCAAATCATTATTCCTCATCTCCACTGGAAAACTCGCCATTTTGTTTTAAACAGAATTATAAACTAAAATACAAATCTGAGATAAAGCTTTTGCTTTGAATTTATGTACAAATTACGTACACATGGTACAGTATCTGAAGTGTACCAAATGGCAGCCACTAAAAAGCAAAGCTCTCTTCCTTCCTGACTCCAACTACTTAGAAGTTTCTCTCGCCAGCAAATAATTATTGTAGAAACAGCATTTCTACAGAGAAATAAATATTTACAAGCATTCAGAATATTGTGACACACATGAATTTTTCTTCAGGGCCTCACTTTTACTTACTGTATCTTAGAGAACTTTTCCAATCAGTACCTTGAGAGCTGCCTCATTATTTTTAATAGCGTATCATCTATTAATAGACATTGTTTCTAATCTTTTGCTTTAATAAATGATGCCACTAAGAATATCCTTCTTTCTATCTGTCTCTCTATCCATCCAGTCATCTATTCATCTACCCACCCACCCAACCATTCATTTTTCATTCATCAATCTTTGGCATACATATAACTACTGGGCCTAAAATAATAGTAACATAACAGTCTTTGGTGTGTAATCAAAGATTTAGAAAAAGTCGGTCAACCTCTAGAAAAATGGCCACATAGTAAGACGAGGCATGTAAAGGTCCCAGGCCTACACATCCCTTTCTCAAGTCAGCTAGCCATGTTAAAAATCATGTGTGCTAGTTACGCATTTCTTTACAAATTGTGAATTATGTACTAATGACTGTATCTCTGAGTTGACAGAATCATAATTTAGTACAACTTGCTCATCAACTATAATTATAATATCCACTATTACTACATCTAATACAACTAACATAAGCCCTTCATTACTAAGTGGTTGCTTTAAGGCAGATGGCAGCATGGAAGGAACAAGAAAAGAAGGCACTGGTGTCAGAAACACTGCTTTACTCCTGTTAAAAGTGGTCTGTTCAGCTCAAACTTCAGAAAACAGAGAGTCTATCAATGACAGGGAGAACATAATTACAAGGTAGCATGCTATGAACAAACTGAAGAAAGTTACTGTGAAGTTTTGGGTCTATTCTGACTGAAATGGCAATGATCATTTCCTTGCAGAATGTTTTATGCTGATCTAACAATACTATTTACATCTCAAATCCACATTTAAGGTAACCTAGAAATGCACACTGGTTTTGTAGCCTCATTGTATATGCTACCGAGGATTTGCTTACCAGGGTTGCAGTCTGTCAAAAGAGAACAAATTGACAGCAAAACCTTTGAAATAGTCAAAGCAGGACTCCAGTTGTCTTTAAGGATATCCAGACAGATGACTCCCTGACTGTTGATGTTGCAGTGATAGATTCTGGTGCGGAAAGTAACCTAAGGGCAATGACATTAAAAACAGAAAGAAAATGAATGCTTTATTACCAACTAAAATTCTCACTAACAAAAAATGAAGGGTACTACATCAGAGATGATACTAAATAACAAATAATTTAACTGAAGAACTAATCAAATACTAGGATTTTCATAGTAACAAAATTAAATGATTTTATTTAATTCAAAGAAATTTTTCGTTTTTACCCAGTAGAGCTGGAACCACTTTGATTTTAAACTAAAGTGAATAGTTGATTTCAACAGTTTATTCTAAATGAATGATACAGTAATTCTATGGTATGTATGTATGTGTGTGTATATGTGTGTGTGTATGTTTATGTACATGCACACACCCCTGTTTAAAGACAAAAAGAACAGAAATGTTGTGGTACCAAAGGTAAGAAAGACTAATGAGGAATTTTGTAATATATAATGAAAGTTATATTCATTTCTTAGTAAAAAAGATCAGTGTATCAACTTAGCTAATTTCTTGCCATATGTCAGAAAATACTCGAGAAGGATTTAGAAGAAGGCTGGTGAAATCAAGGGCCTTTCTATTTCTCAGCTTTTCATTTCCACGGCCAGCTTACTGTCATGCTAGACTAAGACAGTAAAACAAGGTCTTATATAGGAAATAAAGGAAACTAAATATCCCTGAGATGTGTGAAAAAAAGAAGATAAATCATAGGAACAAATACTGGCAAGTTTCAGAAAAATCTCAAACATTAATTGGGTAGTTAACTCTTAACTTAAGAGTTGCAGAGAAAAAAGTTCCTGATCTCTTGGAACTAGCAGTATACTCTTGATTTCCCAAGTGGAGTCTAGGAAGAAAAAATTAAAACCCTCAAAAGTGTATTTATGATAAGGAAGTATGACTGAAAACAAGAAAGAAACTACTGGCCTAGCAGGGGAGGAGGAGGAAGAGACCACGCACCTCTAGAAACTTCCTTAATACAGTACACACCAGTTAGAGCTCTTAAAATGTGGCTAGCTGAAATGAAATGGGCTAGAAGTGTAAAATGCATACTAGATTTCAAAGACTCAGTACCAAAAAGAGAATGTAAAATATCACGTGAATAATTCTTTTATATTGAGTACATGTTGAAATGACAGTATTCTAGATATAAATAAAATGTTATTAAGATTAACTTCACTCTTTCTATACTTTTTAATGTAGCTACTAGAAAATTTAGAATTACACATGTAGCTTGCATTTATATTTCTATCAGACATTCTGCACTAGAATATGGGAATAATGTATGTTCAGCTCATTGACAGTTGACTACTTGATAGATGTACATGGTTTAAAAATACAATTAATATTTTAAATCCTTTCAGCTATTAACAATCAATAAACAGAAGACAATTAAATTTATTCCTCAATACCTTATCTGAACTTCAAAAACAGGCAGTAAAGAAATAATTATACCTAACACCAACATAATAGCAGAAGTCTTATTTCTTCTTCATCACTTGTCCAACAACAGATCTGAATAATGCTTAATGATACTGTATAGGGTATCTTAGGCAAGACGAATGAATCAACATGAAAGGGTCAGAAAATCAAAATATTGAGACATCAGCAAAAAAATTAACAGGCTAAATAAATATCCATTATATTAACCAAAATAATTGACAAATCACATACAGAACTACAGTTTGAAACTCTTATGTCAGTCAATTTCTGTTTTCCATTAAAAGGTGCTAAGAAAAATGTAGGAGTCCTTTTCTTTAACAAGCTTTAGTACATACAGAGATAATTTTGTAAAAATAAATCTCACATTTTTCTGCTAATTTTCCTACAATGTTAAAATAATGTCCAGTATAAAAAATGAAGCATGTAGCAATAACTATCACTATTTATAAATACTGTGGTGAGCTACTTGGCTATCAGTTTGTTTTCTGTAATACAGAAAACTTAACCACTGAATGCAAATTGGGTAGTTAAGTGATGTGGTAGCATTTAACATGTGCCATTTTAAATGTGAAAACAATTTATGGTATCACTAACACGAGTCTTTTGTCCCTTTATTTGACCGATATAGCAAGACACAGTCTATGTACCCGGGAGCATTAAATAAGACAATCATTTAAACATCTTAAATTCTGATGGGACCACATATTAAGCACTCAAAGAATGGATAGCTGTAGGTGAAGATCAAATACCTCTAGGTGATAGGGGACTTTGGCACTTGCAATTTGAGGTAGCTATCACTAGGTGAAACTGTTACCTTCTTACATAATGCAGAAACAATCCTTTTTTTTTAATACAATTAACTTCATTTTTATACACACACACACACACACACATGTGAGTATAGGCATGAAATCACTACATGTATTTTAAATAGTTTGGGAACATAAGGAACTATGTTGAAAAGAAAATCATTTCATCATAGTTAAGGGCTTGGAAAAACAGTTTTCCCTGACAGGTCAAGTCTCTAGAGCATAATCACCCTCAGGCTTAATACTGGTGGTTTCTACTTGCTGGCCTGACCAGTTTATAATGAGAAGTCAGAGTAGGAAACCATTCAGTAAATGTTATGTTTAAGACCTGCAAAATAATCACCAGTCATTTACATGGCACAACTCAACCCTTCTCTGTTACCCATCCAATTCATACTCAAGAGACAATAGGTGGTGTAAGTCACTCAGCCACAATCATTCCCATTACATTATGTCTACTGACAGTACAAAGTTTCCTAAATAGTATTAGTTTCTCTCTTCTTTTCTATGGTTTTTTAGTTTTTGCTCATCTATAAAGGTAAGTTATTTAGCACAAATTCAAGTTATTAAAGCCTTATTTCTGGAAGTTGTCAAACAAGTTTACTATTTATCTTAATATGTTTCTTAAGGAAGGAAGGGTCATAGGATATTTTCCCCTCATATCATAAAACTAAAATTTACCTATTTTATTGATGTGTACAGTGATGTACTTTTATTAGCAATTAACAAATCTCTTTCTGCTGATTACAAAATTACTTGAAAGCATCAATTACTTTAAGTTTTAAAGAGAGTTTCCATATCAATTCATGAAAAACATTGAAATAAGAATGATTATATCAATACCTATTTAACCTCTAGAATACACTGATTTTGGAGAAGGTTAAATATTAAAGAACGTACTTCTAGATTCTTACCTTTGGTGGTTTAAATGGATAATCGGATGAAAATGTGATATCCAGAAAAAATACACCACCTTCATATACAGAACCAGGTGGACCAAGTATAGTTGATCTCCACTCATAAATGTTATCTCCTTTAGGCCCAGCACTATTTAAAAGAAATTAAAAATCAATGTGTACACCTGTAAGCAATGAATGTTAACATCTTAAACCAATTAAGTAAGTGTTAAAGGTAAATTAAATTAGCAACCTAGAACAGTAAGAGACTGGTATAAAGACCAAATAAGCCCCAATGAGTGCATGCATGTATGCATAAACTTATTCGGAAATATTTCAAACTCACAGAAAAACTGCTAGAACAAACATCTGTGTAACTTAACCTAGAGTCTCCTTTTGTTAGTATTTTGCCCCATTTATTTATCACCCTCCCAAATATACGTATATATACACATCCACACACAAAAGTATTAGCTGTCTGGAAGTAAGCTAAATATAATGTGGCCCTTTCTGCACAAATACTTCACTGTGTATTTGCTAAAATAACCTCCAATACAATCACAATACAACTAAAATTTCAGTAAATATAATTAACAAAATAACCTATAATTTTCAAAATAATGCTGTCACCTGACCCAATAATGCCTTAAAAGAAATTTAAATTTCCTCCAGATACAGAATCCAGTCTTGGAATCATCTATGTACTGTGTCTTTAGTCTCCTTTAATATGGAACCTTGTTTCCTCATGATTAGATGCAGGTAGTGCATTCCTGGCCAGAACAGCACATAAGTGATGTAGTTAGTGTTCTTAGGGTATCATATCTGGAGGTACATGGTATTCACCTGTCCCAAACTGGTGATATTAATTTTCATAATCCAGATGAAGTGCTGTCCATTATTTCTACTGCTTAGTATCTTCTCCCAACCAATAAGCAACCTTTGGACAGACACGTTAAGACTATGCAAATATCCTACTATTCATAAGAATTTCTCCCCTAGATTTAACATCCATTTGTGATTCTTGGCTGAACTAAACAAATTTTACTGTGATGATGATAAAAATCACACTTTTCTGAATCCAGCACATCTCCTACACTTACCAGTTGGCCCTTGAACCTGCTTTTCTACAATTTGTATGAATGTGTGTGCTATTGGTGAGGTCTCATGAATTCCTATTTTCTCCCTAGAGATTATAATCAGGGAACAGGTACAGTGCACTGTGCTCATCACCATCCTTTCATTTTAAAATACAAATAAGAGAGGTAATACAAATACAACCTAAACTCACAATTATTTGTTGGTAATGCACATCCAATACTCGTTAAACTCTTCAAATTCACCTTACAGGTCTATTTTTCTCTAACGTTTCCACTGTAAGTAATCTTTACTTTCTGAACTAATGTATATATAAAGCTTTTTTCTTCTTAAGTAACCATGGGTTTAGAAATGCTCTACATATTTGTTTTAAAATTACTGCAAACAAGTACTGATAGAATCAACCATATTAATTATAATAGGGCATTCAGAAATAGTTAAAATGACCTAACTATATCTCATTAATTCTATTAAAATATAAATAATGAACTATAAATATCAGTTAAACAATGTTATCAATAATTAAATGTGTTCTCTATAAAATAGTTCATTCAGAAAAGGTATACAAAACTTGAGATAACCAAAATGTTTACAAGATGCTTCAAAAATTCAGCTTTAAGTCAGATATATATATGAACAATAAAATCTTACTATCTTGACCTATTTAGGGAAAACATATCTTTGAAAATAAATACTATTTTATTAGGTTTAAGTGTACACAGCAACTGAACCTACAGTAATGGCTCATAGTTTTGTCATCATCTGAGAATCAGGTATATTCCCTATTGAGTTTTCACTGTAACTAAAAACAAACAAAATTAAGTACCGATTTTGTAAAACAAAACAGAAAAACCAAACAAACAAAGAAGTGTTTAGCCTGATTCAATGGCATTCCTTTGCTAATTATTCCCTTGGTGACTCAAGCTAATCATTAAATTATATTGTCATACATTTTTATAATAAAGCTGTTCTACCAAACTGTTTCTAAACTATGCATGTCACACAACAGTACCTGTAGTAGTAACGATGATGATGGTGATAACAGCCATGGTTGACTCCATCCTTATGAGCCAGCTGTTGTTCAAGGCATCACAGTGCATAACTTACTTAATTCTTACAAATTTATGAGGTACTATTATTATATTCCTATTTTTAGTTCAGATGTTAAAAAACTTTCAGTTATGTCCCAAAGCCACAAAAAGACACTATTCAAACAAAATTTGGACAAAGTCTGTGAACTAGTCTGCATTGTTCTCAATACTTTTGATATATTTCCTCTTATAATTTCAGTGCTGCTACACCTAATCTCCAGTCAAATTCTACAAATATGTTTTTGTGTATAAGGACCCAGGGGAGTCATTCTACAAAGAAGCCAAATTTCCTCAGTGATTTTTCTGGTCCTTAGCAGAACTAGGCCATGCTACAGATGGATGGATAGAAGGTAAGTTGGGAATACTCAATTTTAATAAGTAACAGGCTTTCAGACTGGAAAGCATCTGGTTGAAACCAAACCACTCCCTGTATACTTGAAACCAGGGCACAGAAAGTGAATGATCAATCTTAAATTCCCTCTGGGGTAGAAGAGCTGGGATTCCCATACCAAATACACGTTGGCTCTTAAGATTTGCTTCTTCTCACTTACCATGCCATTTTGCCACAGGAAAAAGGATGTTTATTACAGTAGGATATTAAATATGACTTTCCCTGTTGTCTTGTGTAGACTCAGTGAGGCTGCCCTTTACAGTAGTGTGTTTGTAGTGTGATTCCTTTACTGTCCAAGGATACTAGCCTAAGGTGAGTGAAGGCTAAAATACACCCCTTGTGTTGGTTGCCTTGTCTAGAATAAAGGGTTCCTATACCTTCTCACGAAGGTGCTGTAGCCAAGATAGGCGGCGGGGACAGGAAGGAGGGGGGACCTCTTCTCTTTTCTACCTACATCCAATCTTGGTGATTCATGTAGTTTTATAGCTTCTGAAAGTGCCAGTAAGCTCTTAACTCCCAAATCTGTACCTCCACCATAGAAATCCATCCTGAATTCTGGAACTGTACATCTAAATGCTTGCCAAACCGTCCTTGTTTTGAAAGCTAGTATTTTTAATTTGGTAACCTCTAATGACAACTCCATTCTTCTAGTGCTTCAGGGCAAAAGTATAGACCTATCTCTGAAAATACCCTTTCTACCCCATATCCAGTATGTACCCAACAAATTCTGTTGGTTTTATCCTCAGAACATAGCCAAATTCGAATAAGTCTTCCTACTCCTTACCATCTCAGCCTTGATTCAAAACACCAGCATGCTTCTGCCTGGCTAATTACAATCTGCTCCCACCTCTGACCCTGCCCCCACCACAGGTAGTCTATTCTCAGTGTGACCAGGAAGCGCCATAGTTAAGAAGTCAGTCAGATAGTATGTCTGGTGAAAACCCTCCAAAGGCTTACCTCCTTATTCTGTGTTAAAGTCAGTCTTACGATCCACAAGGTACTGTATAACTTGCTGCTACCATCACCACCGCCATCCTTCTTACTTGCTCCTCTTCCTTACTCAACTGGCTGTAGTCATCTATTTCTCCAACACAGAACGTACCACACTTCCACTTGCGGGCCTCTGTACCAGCTCTATCTCTACCTGGAATGTCCTTCCTACACAGTTCTTTCCATCACTGTTTCTACAGGTCTTGACTCAACAGCCACCTTCTCAGTGAGGCCTTTCTTGGGCACTCTATCTAAAGTGTCATACATAATCTCCACACACTGCATATCCTGTTTTTTCCTCCACAGCATTTGTCGCTCTCTAACCTATTACGTATTTCATCTATTTATCTTATTGTTTGTCTCCCACTAGAAGTAAGCTCTATGAGGTTACAAGATGAGGACTGGGCTTTGTATGCCCTGAAAGTGGAATGTATTTAATGACCTGAAGTGACTAAAGAGTCGTGGGATCTGCCCAAGGAGAAAAGGAGAGCTTATGAAGCAAGTTTTATGGCAAAGGAGGGAAAAGGGGAGTAAACGAGAAAGAGGGAAGGTGAAGGGAACTTTTCTTATATTACGTTCATAAGGAAGGGCTCATTTACTTAATTTACTTCATTGAAACAGCAAAAGTAAAATTCATTCCATTTCTGAGTCCAATTATGAAAGAACAGACAAAATTAACAAGTGCTTGCTTACTGAAACCTCAATATGCCCAAACGCCAAAATATCAATTGTTAAATTCCATAACTGAAGGTTCAACTTTCTGTTTGAATTCTATTAAGAAAATGAGAAGTAACTTTATTCTATTATTTTCTACCCTGCAAATATTCATTTCCTCCTCTTTAAACACTATGTTGCCCATAAGCTATTATATCTTCTACATAAAAAAACAAGAGTAAAAACCAGATAGAAAGGTTAGACAGAGTGACAAGCATGTACCTAGGAGTTTTGTCATTTGCCATGCTTAGTGTTGACAGGTGATGTTAAACATCAGCAGCATGAGGACTGCATGAAGGTCTTAGCAAAATCCACTCTCTCATTGCTTGAATATTAATTCAGCACTTACTGTTACAACAAGGGTCATAAACACTCATTTTCCAGTACTGGAGTGATTCCCTATAAGAATTTCCAAATGCTTAATTTAATAATGGATTCATTTTATAAATATGCTTTTTAAAAATGCTTTCACACACACAACTTTTTAATCCCACACTAAGCCAAATGCAAAGATTTATACTAAGATAGACAGATGGCAAATAAACATGAAAAGATGTTAAACATCATTTGTTGTTATGGACTATTTGTGACCACCACCCCGCCATATGCATATTGAAATCCTAGCTCCCAAATGTAATGGTCTTAGAAGGGGTCTTCAATTTATCTTAAAATAAGTTGAACTCATTTTAGTAAGTTCAAGGAGAAAAGAATATGACTTAAGAACTAACATAACTATGAAAACTGAGGTGTAATGGTGAGTATTCCATTTTAAATAGTTAAAACTGTTAAAATAAATATTCCTGTATGCAGTATGTATTTGAAATGGAAAAAAAAATCTTACTGAAACAAAGTTCTTATTGAAGCATGATTTAATTTTATGGGTACAAATGTGAAAGATCTTGAACTAAGATGCCATACTGGTGCAACTTCAATAGGCCTTATTCACCCTGACTAAATTTTAAAGCACTATATTGTCACAAAATCTATCTAAAATACATATATAGTTATGACATCTATTAAAATACAAATAAAATTAAAAAAGAACTGTATGGAATGATATGCTATATTCATGGGTAAGAAGACTCAATATTGTCAAGATGTCAGTTTTCCCAACTTGATCCACAGATTCAGTGCAAACCCAATAAAAAATCCCAGCAAGTTATTTGTGGCTGTCAAAACAAACTGATTATAAACATCTTAGGGAGAAGCAAAAGACCCAGAACAGCCAACACAATTTTGGAAGAGAAAAAAGTCAGAGGACTGGCATTGCCAGACTTCACACTTAACTATATCACAGTAGTAATCAAGTCCATGTGGTTTAATGGAAGAATATAGACAACTAAATCAACACAACAGAAGACAGAACCCAGAAACAGACCCACACAAACTCAAGTGACTTTTGACAAGAGGAGCAAAGGCAATATAATGGCACAGAGATAGTATTTTCAAAGAATGGTGCTGGAACAACTGGACATCCAACATGGAAAAATTAAACTTATATATACATGCAATCATTTGCAATGACTGAGCACTCTTCACAAACTAACTCAAAACGGATCCTCGACCCAATATAAAACACAAAACTTAGAAAACTACTATAAGATAACAGAGGAGAAAGCCTAGATGACTTTGAGTAAGGCAATGACTTTTTAGATACAACACCAAAGGCATGATATATGGAAGAAATTCCTGCTAAGTTAAACTTCACTAAAATTAAACTCTTCTCCCTCTGCAAAAGACAAGGCCAAGAGAATGAGAAAACAAGTCACATAATGGGAGGAAATATTTGCAAAAGACACATCTGATAAAGGACTGCTATCCAAGATACACAAAAGAACTCTTAAAATTCAAAAGAAAATGAACAGCCCAATAAAAAGTGGGAGACAGACCTGACCAGACACCTCATCAAATAAGATAGACAGATGGCAAATAAACATGAAAAGATGTTAAACATCATTTGTTGTTATGGACTATTTGTGACCACCACCCCGCCATATGCATATTGAAACCCTAGTTCCCAAATGTAATGGTCTTAGGAGGGGGACCACTGGGAGGTGATTAAGTCATGAGGATACAACTCTCTTGAATGGAATTAATATAATACCCTTATAAAAAGAGAACCTCAGAGTTACTTGTCCCCTTTTTGGAAAGATAAAGAAGCAGTCTATCAACTAGGAAGTAAGTCCTAACCAGACACCAAATCTTAGAAGTCTCAGCCTCCAGACTGTGAAAAATAAACTTCTGTTGTTTGTGAGCCACCCAGTCTATGGTATTCTGTTACAGTAGTTCAGACTAAGAAATGTCATTAGGGAACTGAAAATTAAAACAGCAAAATACTACTACATATCTATCACAATAGATAAAATCTAAAACACTGACAACAAATGCTGATGAGGATGTGAATCAACAGAAACTTTCATTCACTCCTGGTGGGAATGCAAAATGGTACAACCACTTTGGAAGACTTTAATAGTTTCTTAAGAAACTAAACATACTCTTACCATATGATCCAGCAACTATGCTCTTTAGTACTTAATGAAATGAAAACGTTTGACTACATGAAAACCCCCACACAGATATTTATAGCAGCTTTATTAATAATGGCTAAAACTTGTAAGTAACCAAGATGTCCTTCAGGAGATGAATGGATAAACTGTATATTCAGTTGATGGAAAATTACTCAGCGCACAAACCAAATGAGCTGTTAAGCCATGACAGGACATGAGGAAATTTAAATGCACATTACCAAGTGGAACAGCCAATCTGAAAAGGTTCTTTGATTCCAATTAATAACATTCTGGAAAAGGGAAAACTATGGATATAGTAAAGAGCTCAGTAGTTTCTAGGGTTTAGTGTGGAAGGAGGAATAAAGACACAAAGCACAGGGGATCTTTAAGATACTGCACTACTTTGTATGATACTACAATGGTGGAACTATGTCATTGTACATGTGTCAAAACCCATAGTACGAATAACACCAAGAGCAAACCCTAATGTAAACCATGGACTTTTTGAGTGACAATGATTCATCAAATGTAGGTTCACCAGTTGTAACAAATGTACCACTGTGGTGTGGGATGCTGGCAGGAAGGAGTTTGTGCATGTGGGGACATAAGGTATATGGGAACTCTCCATATTTTCACTTCAATTTTGCCAAGAAAGTAAAACTGCTCTAAAAAATTAAGTTTACTAATTTAAAAAAATACAGTTTAAAACAAGGAAATGTTTCTGTATCAAAGCAAGAAGTAATAAATATTTAAGTGTTGGTTTATAATAAGAGTTTCCAACTAACAAAGGAATGTGTTCCAAAAACTTGTTTTAAAATCAGGTACCTTAGAACCTGGAACACATTTTAACTGCAGTAATATATAAATGGTGGTCTCAATGCTGGCACACAAGTCAATTTAAACCACTTCCCCTAAAATTTTACAATGAAATACTACATATTTACAGATCCCTGTTTTTCTCTTACTAACAGAGACATCAGGAGTATCTATTGTCCAGTCCAAAGAGCTAATTTAAATACCCTTCACCCTTTCTCCTCCTAGTTGCCTCTACTCTCTTTCAGCTGAAGCCTTTCGAGTTCTAGCTTCTTTCCTGGAATACAACATGGGGGAAAAGGTAATCTTAGTCATCAATGAGTTGTTCACTTTAACAAGACTACCGATGGTGTTCAGGGCTTTGAATATCCCAGGCACGAAGAACAAATTAAATTACATTCAATACATCAAATGCTAAATAGACATGTGTGGCCTAGACTAGAAACCTAAGACAGCCCTTGCACTGGGAAAATGCATCCCAATGAGAAGAGGAGCTGTGATGACAATAGCAATCATTTGCAATGACTGAGCACTGATATGATGGCAGAAGCCACTATGTTAAATGCTGCGTATCTACTATGAAATAGATACTATAACTAATCCAGCTTCACAAATGAGAAAACCAAGGCTCACAGAAGTTACGCAGCTTCCCCTAAAGTCTCCATGGCTAGTAGGCAGGAAGACACAGTGAGTCTATCTAGAAAGAAAACAATTTCAACAATTTCAACCTATCTCTGTATTTCTTTTCAAAATTCAAACAATTTGTTTTATAAGTGACCAGGTGCTATTCCTGAGTATTCTGGAAAAATGAAAAGTCATTAGGAGTTTATGATTTATTACGGAGAGATACAAAACAAAGGGAGAGGAGAGATGGCTTAGGAAACAATACAGGGCAATAACTGTGCTAAATAAAAAGATAAGCTGAGCTATCAGCTAACAGTTCAAAATTATTTTACCTTCCTATTCCCTCCTCCCAGAATGACCTCTTCTGGTTAAGACTTCGTGAAGCCTGGTGAAGAATAGTATTGCTTATTAAGCCAAACTGTGCCTTTCTCAGAAAATGAACTATGAATCTGAGAAATGTATTTGAGCTTTTACAATAGGCAAAGTATAGTACTTTGTGCACTTTCCACTGTAGATTCAGTGGAGCAAATAAAAATAAATCCATCCATCCATTTACTCATTAAAGACATGAATGTCTACTATTTTGGGCTGGGTACAAGTGCTGGAAACTAAAGATATTATAATGGTCACTGCCTTCAGGAAGATTACCACCTAGTTGGGGATATAGATATTAATCAAATAAATGCATACACAAAAAATGTGCTAAAAAGTTGAGACATATACCTTGCTTTGTGCCAGGGGAATGTGAGCTAGTTAGATGAGGGAAGATTCATGGAGAAAGCAATGTATGAAATAGTATTTGAAACACCCAATGGGATTAACTAGAAGGAAATGAAAGGAAAGAGCTGGGGAACACAATAGCGTATGCAAATGCCCTGAGGCAGCCATAAGGAGCTAGGTGAGTGACAGGGAGTGAGAACTTGGCCAATGTTGAAGAAGCAAAGACAACAGGAGTATAGAACTGCAAAAAGCTGAATTGAGAAGAGAAGTAGTGACAAATATACACGCAGGAACTAGTCAGGCTACGTTAAAGATACTTTGTCTTTATCCTAAAAGCAATAGGAAACCATCAAAAGATTTTAACAGGGAAGGAGTCATACTAATAGTTACATTTTGAGAAGTTTCCTCAGATTGCTGTGTGGAGAATGGTTTGGAAGACGACCTAAGGGGGATGTGTGTGGACTACTGCGGTAATCTGGGTGAAGATGATGGTAAACTGGACTGAGGTGGAACTGGATACAAAGAGAAGAGGATGAATTTGGACAATACAGAGGAGGTAAAAAATCAGCCACATGTATTTTTGGAATATGGGAGGTGAGAAGAAGAGAATATCAAGAATAACCTACGCTTTTGGGACTGTACAACTGAGAGGGATGTAGATACCATTTACTAAGACAGGAACACTGAAAAAGGAGCAGTTTTGGGACTTACTGGGATTACTGTAACTTTAAGAAATACAAGAAACAGACACATCAAAGACATACATATAATATATATATATATATATATATATATATATATATAATGTATATATATGTATGTATACATAACTCAGAGTTGGGCCTGTGCTGTAGATACAAATTTGTGAGACTTTGGTACACAGGTGGTAATTAAAGTCCTGCAGGAGGGATGGGACAGATTATCAAAGGAAATGACACCTGCGATGAGAGAACCACATATAAGTCATGATAATATATGGCAGACCTGTGACAGGTGTACTAACAGAAGGACAAAAAAGTAAATGGGAGCAAAGCAGAAAAGAGATTATTTACATGAAGAAACACAGGAAAAGCTGGTTTTGAAAGGATGTTAAGACACTTAGGAAGACTTCATCTGGTAAGGATATGGGACATACCAGCTCACAGCAAGGAAAATCATCTAGAGAGATCTGCAAGACGTGCTCAATGGGGAAAAAAAAAAAAAAAGAAAAGGAAGGTACAGAGCAGTGGATATGAGTGCTTCTAGTATAATTTGGTAAAAACTACAAAAACTACATGTATGTGTATACTGTCATTATGAACTGACTTCTAGAAAGACACACAAGAAAATACTAATGGTGGTCTCTAAGAAAATCTTGTGATCTGGAGTAGAAAGGAAACCTATTTTTCACTGTATACTCCTTTCTATTCTAAATTTACTATGTATAAAAAAGTTTTTTTATTTTAGTCTACTTTTTAATTTAAAAAAATAAGGGACTGACCCCCCTGCTACCAAGTGAGTTTTGTATGGTTGATGTACTAAGACTACAGGAGAAAATCTAAAATGTGTGGAGCCAATTTCCATGATATGCCTTGCTATCCTCAATTCTGAAACCTATGAACTCTGGCAACAGAGATTCCCTAATTCTGAAATAACAGACTTATTAAGAGCTTTCAGATTTTCTAGCTAGAACTACTTACCTTTTTTAGATAACCTCCTTCTTCCCACTCATTGTACAATGTGAAGTTAAGGGCTCATCCAAAACTTAAGCTATTTTGCCAGTATATTATAAATTGGTATCAAAAGTCAACCATATTTGACAGAACCATCCCATTTTTATTTTCCATCTTCTATTTTAAGACAGACTATGATTGGGTAAAATACAACTAACAAGCTGATAAATGTGGAAGCTCTAGTCTAGTTTAGCATGAAGTTTAAAAACTAAGCTCAGACTCTGAAAGTACCTGGCTGTCCATTCATTTTTCTATATTTAGTTTTATTTTGAAGTTTGATATGAGGACCAAGTATGGAAAAGTAGCTACTACCAGGAATTGTTAGTATTTTTTGTGCTGCATCTTTGTCCAAAACTTAATACTGTCCACACAGAATCCCTAACCTGCAAAAGACTTTCAACTTCAATCATCTATTTCTTTCTTACATTCTGTTTTATGGTAGATCTTTCTCCTCAGTGGATAATGTAATTTATAAAGCTCTATAATACAAGTAGCACAGAGGTATAAAACAGTGAGGTACTCCCAGAACTCAGTCAGTGTTAATGATTCATTTTTATAACATTTACTGAGTACCTACTATAAGCTGGGCACTGTTGGGTACTGAAAATAGAGCGATGAACAGAATAGACACAACTTCTGCCCCCAGGGAGATTATGCAAATACTGAACAGCACAAACTTATTAAGATGAAATACTACTGGATAAATGCAAAATTACTTACATAAGTGGCATATGTCCCAAAAATAGTACAAGAAAAATAGTATTTAACAAACTGACCCTTTGGTTTTTTTGTCCAAATGCACCGAAGGCATGGGCTATAACCCACTACATTTAATGTTGACTCACTAAAGTAATAAGGAAAGAGGGAGGAAAGGAACAATGTGGAGAAAATCTCCCAGATGATTTTTAGAAGCTGACGGTATTAGTACATCTGAAACCATGGATTGCACCTTTGGTGGCCGAGTAAAATCACCTGTAGAATTTTTAAAAACTCGGAGTCCTAGCCTCCACCCCTGAGAGATTCTGATTTAATCAGTGTGGGTGTGGTCTGAGTGTGCAAGGGTTTAAAAACTCATCAGGTGATATAAAGCACTGCAAAGATGCAAAATAACTCAGTAAATAACAGAATGGAAAGATAAAAAAATTTCAATCCTCAGATATGACTTGATTACCTGGTCTTTGTAATTTTTACTGCTATTGTGCACACAGATGTAATAGGCTGTGACAACTTTTTGCCAAAACTCATTATCGCCTTTGGATTATAGTGAATTTAATTACGAAGGTAATGCTACTCTGTTGGGCTCACCCAGGGCCAGGCCAACCTCACTGGACAACTTCCCTATTCACCACCTCAAAAAGCTATAATGTTAACCAGCAGAATATTGACAACCTTTTCAAAAATTGGTTAAATGAGAAATTGTCCCAAAAATATTCTTACATAATACACAAATAATTTTGCCTATAGATTTTGTCTTAAAAAAAAAATGTTACAGCAGTTCAAGATCCTTGCTCTTCCCGGATTATGTTTCCTTGCCATTTCCCTCACTCTGCTTATGAAGCAGAAACAAAAAGCATAAACACAAAGTAGAGCTATTAGAGATAGGTAAAATCTTATTTTAAAATCCTATTTAAACAATTATTAAATTCTCCCACTACACTCAAACATTTGGAAAATTCTACCTAATGGAAAAATGTAGTACTTAATTAATTATACATAATTACTAATGAGTAAGATATTAAAGGATCATTACACTGTAAAATACATTCAAAACAGAACTGAACAGTTTGAGGCCAGTACTACCATTCAGGGCTTTAGTAATATCATCTAAAAGAATATAAAACATCAAAAGGCTCACAAAAAGATCAAGAATAAATTAATCAATGTGATACAAACAGTTCTACTGGACGTAATACTGGAATATTGAAACTGGATCAGAAATTTGAAATTATAAAAGCTGTTGCTGCACACTAAGCTAAAACCAAATATTTTTTAGAATTGGCCTTACAGAAGATACAACCTCCTATTAATGTAAACCCCTATCTCTATCACCTCCATATAATATTCTCTGTCAGCTCTAGCATTTTTGTCACCTCTGAAGAATCTTTTTTCTACTTCCATCCCTTAGGTTTACCCTAAAGCTTAGTCTTCAGCTCCCTACTTTTTGCTATAAATAATGCCATAGATATCATTACATATAACATATGTATATATATATTAGAAATATCTTGTTTCATATAAACTACATATAGATGGTTTCTAAGTCTTTAGCTGTATTAGATATTTTGCATTTATCACTCTGTTTCTAGAAGTACTATTTACTGAACATTAAACTTGTCTGTCCAACTGTCACCTCAAACTCAATCAAGTCATCCAAATAAAAGCTGGCTCTTAAGACCAAAAACTGTAGTACTTGATTGCAAAAGTGTGGGAGGGACAGTCATGCTCACACACTACTGGTGGGAAGATAAGGAATATAACCTTTTAAAGGTTTCTTAGCCACATGTGTCAGGAGACTTTTAATCAAGTAATTCCATTTCAAAGATGCTGTCCTAAGGGAATAAACAGAGACTTGGATACAGACCTTTCTTGTACAAGGAGGCTGAAAGCAAAATAACAATGAGACTCAAAATAACTTACATGTCCAACAAAATGATAACAGTTAAATAACTTATGATTTTCAGTGAACTATAATATAGCCACTAAAAAAAGACTCTCAAGATTATTTAATGCCATGGAGGATGCTCATGATAGATTAAGGGGAAAAAGACCACAGAACTGTTTTTATACATCAAAGTGTATAAAAAATATATCTTGTTTTAAGAAAAATGAATGAAAACATTAACAGTGGTCATGTCTACAGTGAAACCATAGTTTACTTTTATTATGTATCTTTTTGCTTTTGTGTTTACCAAATATTCTACAAAAATTATAATCAGAAAATAAATATTATTTTAAACAATGGCACTTTCACTTATCGTTCAAGTTGCATAGGCATAAAACTTTGAGTTTTAAGCCTCCTTCCTCACTGGGCTCTATACCGAATCACTCAGCAAGCCCTTCAAACAGTGTTATAACACAAGAACAGTGGTAGCAAACTTACTGTATGGGAAGGCTTGGCAATCCTTTGAAATCCTTTGTAAGTGTCTTCAGGTTTGTTTATGCCATTTCTCTTACCTGGTAACCCCTGCCTCTTTCAATATTCCTTACTGAAGTCACAGATAAATAGAAGGCCCTCCCTAATGTTAAAGGCCTCCCTCCCTCCCGCTTTCTGAACGTAACTAATACACATTGGTGTTTGGCTTTCTCTTAGGTCATACTGACGGAGGGCCAACAAGAAAAGCACAGCAGCTAGAGGTTAAGGCAGAAAACATGAAACATGTGAAGACGCCCTGAAGGCACAGAGCAGTGACAAGCTCTACAATAACAGCTTTGAGTTAACAATGTAAGGCTGAGTGATATTCAGTATATATTGTTTCCTAAGACAGGAAAACGCCAATTTTCAAGTACCTGGAAACTTAAAACATGCTTGAAAATTGACATGTGAGACCAGAGACATGACAACTAAATGTAATGTGATAATCTGGAATCAACAAAACAAACAAAAAAGATATTGCGAAAAAAATAAAATCTGAAGAGTTTAGTTAATAGTAATGAATTTTAATTTCTAGTTATCTAATACTAATTTTGACTAATATAGCAAAAGGCTTCACAGATATTTTCTAATTTACTACTGCCTTCTATTGCCTAAAAGCGATAGGCACACTGTAACACAAAGGTCTTGCCCAGATGACCCTCCACTGCACAATGGTGGAAACAAGGTCTGCCTCACACTCCAGTGCTCTTCTAGACCACACTGCTTCATGTCCAAGGCTTGGCTGTCATTCATTTCACTGAGGGAAAGTGTCAGCCATGAATGTAATTCTATCCAGAAGAATCTCATCACAATTTGCAGTATTAAGAATCATTATGTTTCACAGCACTCACAGAAAACCCTGATAATCCATTTTAACAATTAGTATTGAGCTATACTGATCATCTATTTATACAAAAGGTATTTCATACTAAGCGTCTATTACTGTTCCATGGCCCTGTAAAGGAGAGGTAAAGGCTTTGTCTCAAGTGCTATCTGACACTCTATATGGGGACTAAAATCTACTTTATAAAGGGAAAGAGTATGTCAGTGAATCTTTGAGGCATTTACTCTTCATTGTACTTCAGAGAAAAGGAAATGTGCTGAAGCATCAGAAGGAACCTCTAAGCACTTACTTATGGAAATTCAAGTCATCTACTGTTCTAAGGTAAAGAGTGTTTTCACTGACTGCACACAGCCCAACTCTTTTGATCAACTGACATATGACAGAAAGCAGAATGGTTTTATAAAAATCCCAGGAACCATTTTCTTAAATGACATATAAACTATGATTATTTTGAATATTATAGCTTCTTAAAAATGATTTCCTTTGTCATCAGACTAAACAGTTTTTCAATATATTAACCTATGATCTATCTACCTGAAAGCTCTAGTTATTACCCACCTTCATCCTTTTTAATACAACTTATATTGAATAGGGATTACATTTTACTCTAGCTTTAAAAGTTCAGATATTAGTGCATTTGTATATGCCCCAATGAAGCTAATATAATGCCTTCCACATAACACTTATGCAATAAATGCCTGTTGAAAAATGTCAAGCATGATAAAAGGCATCATGGCACAAGATTGATGGTTTTCTTAAAAAAATATTTGTCGTATCTACCAATTTTTTATTTTATGTACATCAGAAGCCAGACACTGCAAACTATGGTCAGGATAAAAGGGATAAATAAGATGCCACCTAAGTGCATTTATAGATATAAAAGCAGTTAATGTAATATGTGCAGAACTAGAGATAATTCAATATCCCATGGAGGAATAAAGGAGGATGTATATAACTCTGCTTAATCAGGTGTAACACAAAGTTCTGGGCATGCCTGAATACAAGGCCATCTTCCATTTTTCCAGTAAAAAGAGAAAAAAGTTTTCCTTCCATTTTATCAATTTTTGAATTGTCAAGGAAACAAATGGCCACTTAAAACTTTTACTGGCTTAACTACAGATATTTAAAACCACCTAATAAAATAATAAATTACCTTGAAAATAATACTTTTCTCCACTTTCATGTTTCATTAAAATTTTATTCAACCTCTTGACATCAGTGCCATTATCATCACTAGTATCCTTTTCTACAGTACATTATCTTCATTTCTAATTATTAAGATGCAGCACTTTCTGATACTGCAATTGATGGTTATCAGAAATTTTATCATAGCCAAGTATAATTTGTACAATACCAATGCTTTTTAATTCAACCTAAAATTATATTCATTGCATACTGTGGGTAAAATTGCAATATTTCCAGAATCTCTCTCCGGGCCTTAGTGCATCTCCATATCACTAAGTGTTTCCATATCCATATCAACAGGTGATTATGGGGGTTGGGATGCAAGGACATTATCTGGACCGGAGAGGTTTGGTGGAGTCTTTTCACAGCCAGGTCCCAAGAGACATGGGTGAGCAAAAGTAGACAACTACTTGTAGGCAATAACCTCTCACTTTCTCCCTATAACTGATTTTGGCATAAAAGGTAATTTGCCCCGGGCCAGAAATTACACCTGGCAGTAGTTGGCAGAACCCCTGAACCCAAAATCTTGTCTTCATGGGTGTGACCCTTGGGCAGGTTGCCCCTAGAGATGGTGGGGAGATGCCCAGAATCCTCCCTGTGGATAGTGTGAGAGCCCCAGTGGCTGCTGTGGTAGAGGGTACAGCTTCACCTGGGAGCCCCCTATCTAAGGGACTTCCAATTGGGGAGCCTCTGGTGGGGAACTGGTCTAGGGTAAAGCACCTCCTAGAGGGGTGGGGCCTTCCCCAGAACTGGAGAAGGGTGGAGACACTGGAAGCTATGGAATTAACCCTCTGTGAGACAGAAGACTGCTTAGAGGCCTTGAGCGGCCATGTGGCATCTGGGATTGTAGGATATTTGCTTCTTGAGATACTAGAAAGGGTTATCAAGGAGAGAAACACCTCAGCGTCACTTGGAGGAACTAGGCGATGACCTATGAGATGCCCTAAAGAGAGACAGTATTGAGAAAACAAGTAGCGCTCCTGGAAGATTCCTTAGCAGCAGCAAGGGGAGAGGCAGCAGGAGGACCTGTGTTGCAGGAGGCTGTGGGGGAGGGGGAGGAAAGAGTGGTGCTGTCAGCCCTGGAGACAGTACAGGAGATGTTGGGAGAAGATGAGGGGCTGGGGCCAAGGGCCTATCTGCTGCTGAGGCCACCACTCAAGGCCCACCCCCCAGTTGTAATTAAGAAAATAAAAATGCAAACATGGGCTGCTCAGGGGGAGTAGCCATCCCTTCTGGCTGTAGAGCACTCCATGCTCTGCCACTATACCCAGGATGAGCTGGTGGACAATGAGCGTCCGGTATTGGCAGAAGCCCTTGGAATCTCTGCCTATGTGGCTTTTGAGTCTCTGGAATATGGGGGTGGAAAACATTATGTTGGGTTCTGAAATGGGTTGACTGGCTTCTCTGACGACTCATTCTTCCCTCTGGAAATGGTTGCATAGTGTCCATCATACCTCAGGGAATCAGGTGTTTCTGAATTGGCTGACAGTGCCATCAGGGCTGTTTTGCCTAATCAGGGTGATTTACAATATTAATCCACTAGCTGGAAAATGTATGCAGAGCTCCAGCAGGTGTTATGGGAGCTGGACATGAGAAATATCATCTGTAAAATGGACCCCCAAGCCCGATGAGTTGTTGTTCACTGTAGGAATGAGAAATCTGGTGCTCCATACAGCTCCCCCATCTCTCTCTGGGTCCCTAATGACTATTCTTGCCCTCCACATAGGGCAATCCATAAGTGAGGCTACTCGTACTTCAGCAAATCTGGGGGAGGCTGTAACCATAAGAGCACAAAAGGAAGTATGGGTTACGACTGAAAGGAGAGAGGCAAAGGGCCCCATGAAGGTCTCGAGGACCCAGATGTGCTTTGATTTGATAAAGGCCAGGGTAGTGAAAGAAAAACTAAACTTGATGTGCAGCCCAACAGAATATTGTTAGAAGTGTGGCACCAATTAGGGCCAGAGCAGCAGTTCCAGCCACTGAGGTCCAGGACACAGAAGCCAGAGTCAAAGCCCCATGTCTGGTCTTTGTCCCTGCAAGACTTGCTTGGGGACAGTATTCAGGCTCTGCCTGGGCCTGCATCCCCACAGGATGACGATTGGGCATCGTTTGACTGGGGTAGAGGGTCAAGGCCACCACCTTGGGGGATGTGGTGGGGACCAGAGGCTACATGCAGAATTATCAATTCACTGGTCTCCTATGAATGTACAAAGCGCCCTGGTGCTGGTATACACCAGGGAGGACACAGGAGTTGAATATTCTCTGATTTATGGCAACCCTGAGCGTTTTCCTTGGACCCCTACTGTGATGAACAGCTATGCAGGAAAGGCAATTAGAGTGAAGAAAACCCAAATCCTATTGGGGATAGGGTGTTTGCCCCCAAAGGAGTATACTGTGTACATTTCTCCCATCCAAGAATATTTTTTGGGGGTAGGTACCCTACAGGGCCTGTGATTACAGACAAATGCAGGTGAGTTCAGACTGAGGGTACCTGTGGTAAAGGCAGTTCTGAGGGGACATGCTAAGCAACCACTTGTAGCTCTGCCTGTACCTCAGCAAGTGACAAAAACTAAGCAGTATAAATTGTCTGGGGGACACAAGGAAATTAGAGAAACTCTATAGTCTACAGGAGTTGGAGAAGGTAGGCATCCTAAAGCCCACTAATAGTCCTCTTAATTCCCAGTGAAAAAGCTGGACAGCTCCTGGCATATGTCTGTGGATTACAGGGAATTGAATAAAGTCACACTCCCTTTGCATGTTGCTGTCCCCTCCAGAGCAGCCCTTATGGACACAATCAGTCATGAACTATGGATGTGTAATTATGTTGTGGACCTTGCTAATGTTTTCTTCTCTATTGACATAGCACAGCAAAGTCAGGAACAGTTTGTCTTCACGTGGATGGGGTCTTTGGCAGCAGCTTGAATGGACATGCCAACCTGTTGTGTTCTAGTCACAACTATGGAAAGAAGTAGAGGTCCAGCACACCTTGATAGAGAAGCAACTGGCTTCTGTGTTTCACACCCTGCTGGCTACAGAGCCCATCATGGAACAGCTCCAACCAAGATAATAACCACCCCATCATGGGGTGGGTGCGAGACTGGACCCAAAGTCCACAGAGTGGCGTGGCACAAATGCCTACATTTGCCAAATGGGGCACATATTTATGGCAGCGCAGTGCCCTCTCCACTAACCCCTTAAGTGGAGAACTCCAACACTTATTGGAGCCAGTGATGTATACCAAGAGGAAAGCAGGAAGAACTTGCTTTTGAGCCACTGGTAGCCAAGAGTCCTTATCAGGAGGGAAAAACCCCTATACCTGAAGATGCTTGGTATACAGAGGGCTCCAGTTGTGGGCAGCCCCTGAAGTGGACGGCTCTGGCTTTCCATCCCAACACTGAAACAATATGGATAGAGGATGGAGAGGGGAAGAGCAGTCAATGGCCTGAGTTGCAGGCAGTATGACTCATGATCACCCAGGAGCCCTCTCCTATAGTTCCCTGCACTGACAGCTGGGATGTCTATCAGGGCTTGACCATGTGGCTGCTGACATGGTACCATGCCAACTGAATGGTTGGTCACCGGCCCCTTGGAAGTAAAAGTTGTGACAAGACTTATGGGCCTCTGGTTAGACTAAGAGAGTTACCGTGTATCAAGTGACTGGCCATTTGCATTTGGCATCCCCAGGGAATGATGAAGCAGACACACTGGCCCAGGTGCGTCAGTTAGAAGGAAAGCCTGCCTCCGATGTAGCCCAACGGTTACATCAGCGTTTATTGCTCTAATCCAGTATGACCTTATCTTAAGCTTCAATGACCCTATTTCCAAATAAAGTCACATTACAAAGTACTGAGGGTTGGGACTCAAACATGCCCTTTCAGGGAACACAATTTAACCCATAACACTGGGTCATGCATATGTTAAGTGTATGTTTTTAAATAACAAAAGGCCAAACTGTTATTCAAAGCAGCTGTATCTTGTTGTCTTCCCTAGGGGAATGTATGGGAGTTCCACTACTCCACATCCCACTATTACTTGGTATGACCTGCTTTTTTGTTTTTAAAAATCTAACCATTCTAGTCCATGTGTGGTTGTATCTCACTGTGGTTTTAATATGCATTTCCTTAATGACTAACGATATTAAGCATCATTGAAATTTATATAGCTTTGTAGGTGACATTTCTATTCAATCTCTGGCCCATTCTTAATTGGGTTCTCTCACAACTAAGATGTAATAGCTCCTTGTATGGACCAGATAGTTTTTTAATCACATACAGGTTTTGCAAATATTTTCACCTTCCGGCTTGACTTTTCATTTTCTCAACAGTCTTTTGTTTTGATGAAATTCAATTTACCCATTTTTTTTCTTTTTACCTCATGTTTTTTGTGTCTTAAGAAATCTTTGTTTAATCCAGGTCATGGAAACTTTCTCATGTTTTATTCTTAAAGTTTTATCACTTTAGTGTCTAACACTTACATCTATGACCCATTTTGGGTTTATTTTTATGTATGATGTGAGGCAAAGGTCAAGGCTTAGTGTGTTGCATATTAATATTCAGTTATTCTAAAACCATCTAGAGAAATTCTTTCCCTACTGAATCACCTTGGCACACTTGTCATTTATGTGTTGATCTATTTTGGGGCTGTCTATTCTGTTCCACTGATCAATATGTCTGTCCTTATGCCAATACCACACTATCTTGATTACTGCAGCTTTCTACAACTCTCTCTTGGAATCAGGCAGTATGAATCCTCCAATTTTGTTCATAATTTTCAAAAATTAGAATGTCCAAGATGATGCCAGCTATGAATTGGTCTTTCCATCCTGTCCATTGCAGTAAAAAATTTGGTATTTCAAAGATACCCACAAGAAAACAAGGATTAAATCTCCACTGTTTGAAGAATTTACTGTTTTAATAATACTTACCACACTGGAGACTTACTTTAATATATACCAATAGAGTTCAAAATCACATAAAATAAATCGTGAACCCTAAGACAACTGACTAATGAAGGATCAAAAGAATTACCTATTATGTGACCTTCTTTCCTGCCCAATACCCCTAAATACAAGAATCCTGGGAACATATGGAGTGAGATTTGTATTAGTAATAATAATCCCTTAAAAGTTGACTTATATTCTTTAGGAACACATTTAGAATATCAATAAAGTGATATTTTTCACATATAAAAAAAACCAATAGTTATAAGAACTATTGCAATGAAAAGAATACCTCAGGAAAAGGGTTATTATGCATAAAATATATATATGCAAATGAGTTATACATGAGGGACTGTCTATGTATCATTACATCTATCCATTTCCATAAATATATCACATACATCCTTGCATCATACAAATCACAGGACACTATGTACCACAGGAAATTTTTTACTTGTAGGTTTCACTTTTCACTATTGATAATGGTATTGTCCTTTTGAAGAGAATGCATGCAAATATGAAGAAAAACAGTTCTTTTGTTGTAATATACACAAATTAAAAATTATGAATACTAGGCCCTAAAGCACTTAAAGTGATTTGAATAGTTTATGAATGATTTGTATATTATGTAGCTTTTTTGAAGGGGATTTTGCCATTTATTTAAATAGAAGTTATCTACCTAAAATTATGCAGAGTACTAGTGTCTAACTTTTCTTCACTTTTCATAAATTACAGGTCTCAAACCAATTCTTCCCTTAAGTTATTATATACTATTTAAATATGGTAACTTTAGAAAAATTTCCATGACAATGATAAGGTTCTGTTTAAGTTCAATTTCTGATTTTTTTCTATTACTCAAAACATTTTACCTGATGAAAGCCACATTTTGTCCTTCTCAATACTTGTTTTGAAACTTAAATAAAAATAGAAAGGAAACACAATTCAACAGGCATACCGAAATTTGGGGAGGGCATAAAATAGTATTGTGATATGCTACCTCCAGAAAATTTCAGTGTTTTAATAATCCTAAAATTATATCAAACACTTGCCCATAAATTTCAGTGGTTCTGAATCATTGTTGAGAATAAGGAAGGATATTTCAAAATTACAGTTTTTAATTTCACTTTCATTGCATGTCCAAATTATGGTGACACTTAAAAATTCTTTTTTAATCAGAGACTGTAAATTTCTCTTACTGAGAAATAACAGGTTAAAAAAAAAGATTTAAATGCATGCAAATGAGAAAGTGTTAAGAAACAAAGAACATATTCAAAAACACTCAATGATCTGCTCTAATATTTTTTGAAACTTATCTTACCCACACTATCTTATATGCATAGGTTCCCTTTGATAGAGAGAAACTGAGTTAGTCAAATGATTTTTCTCTAGTCTATATATGTGAAATAATACACATTTTTATCAGACAGCAAAAGTTGACTCTCCAGAGAAATAAATGTCACCAATTAAAAATTAATGGTGAATATGTGTTATTTCATAAATTGCATCTGGATAAGGCCGTATTCTATTTTTCTTTTCCTTTGAAATAATGATGTTTACTTCAGCTTTCATAGGTACTACTTCAACATAAAAGTTCATTTTATAAGAGATGTCTCCCAAAAAGTTGGGCATAGAAAATGCTCACAGTAGCACTACAAACTACTGCTTCTTCAAAGAATAAAAACCTCAGAAGAGTGATTATCAGCAGTTTTTGGTTTCCAGATTTTTCTAATGATGTAACTCCCTGATACAGGCTTCCCAATGGAGAACATAATCCTTGGATCATAAGAGCAAGTTACATGGCTTGTACTTCCAAATTGGCATTTGTGAGCCTAGCAAACTTTGAATTAGACAGAAATGATAATACTAAAAAAGTCATTAATCTAGAACCATTTAAATCAGAAAAGATGCTGACTGAAGTTAAACTGTTCCATGGTCCTGTGTTATAACAAGAGGACATTAAGATAATAACTTCTTTAAGCAGGCATGGTAAAATTTCAAGGGAACCATAAGAAAATAGAAATAGTGTGTATCTTCGAAAAAATAGATGTAGAGAAAAAAAATTAAAGAAAAACAACTACCAAAGAAGTAAAAAGCTTTTGATAAATTAAAAAAGCGGGAAAGAAAAGACTGGAGGAGGGCAGTGGGATAGGAGATAAGTGAGATGGGTACAGGAAAGGACAGAAAAACAGAAGCACTAAAGTAAGATGGCTGAAACAAGCCCCCAACCACACAATAAACATAAATGGATCCTTTTTCAGAGATTATCAAACTGAATACACACACACACACACACACACACCAAAAAAAACGGTATTTTTAAAAGACAAAAAACAAAAGCTATAAAGATAAATGTTCCAATTTACTGAGACATATTTTCAACTTGCTTTACCTAACAAAATAGGCTCACCTTCTTTTGTTAAGCCGAGCAGACAAAAAAAAAGAAAATATAAAACATCTGAACTATGCAATTACTAAGATTTATATAATAGGCACAGAGAATTAATGGACTCTATACCTAACAATCAGAGAAGACACATTTTTCTCAAACATACTGGAAATACTTACATCTAACAGTGTCTCAGGCCAAAAAACAAATCTTAATTTTTTTTTTAAATCACAGAATCAGAGGAACTATAAAAGCAATAGTTACAGGTAAATTTACAGTGTGGAAGCTTACATTAAAGAAGAAAAGTAAGATAAACACACAACCTAAAAAACTACAAAAAAACAGTCTTAAGCTACAATAAGTAAGTTATGAAAGTAAGAGTATAAAGTAGTGAAACAGGACACAAACACAAAATAGAGAACCAACAAAGGTTTTTTGTTTGGCCAAGACTAATAAAATAAACAAAACCGACAAGACTTAGAAAAAGAACAAACAACAGGCATAAAAAAATCTTAAACAAATGGTCCCATTCTATAAAAAAGTACAACTTAGCAAAAGAAACAGAATAGAATACTGCTACAATCAACAGAAATGGTTTGGCAGTTAATATCTATCTTTTTCCCACTCCACGCCACCCCAAACACACAAATCCAAATATTGGTTTATAGGAGTTCTATCAAATTTTAAGCAAAACATCACATTCATCCTTAAGATTGTCTGGAGGACCAAAAAATTTCTCTTCTGAGGCCAATATAACCTTGATATTAAAAACAGGCTAATAAGGTACAATTTTAAAGAGTTAAAAACTAATCTCAATAATAAATAAAGATGTAAAACTCTTACTAAAAAACCACTTCCAAGAGTGTATAATAGGATATCTTGACAAAATTGGGAAAGTAAAGTTTGATATTAGAAAAATATACAAATATAATTTTTCATTATTAACAGATTTAAGGAAAACCATGATTATTTCCTTTGACAGCAGATAAGCATTTGATATATTTACTACCCAATGATTTTACATAAGAACACCCACAAAACCAACCAAAATACCTTCTTAGAAAGCTAGAAAAAGAAAAGGATTTCAGTAACTGGTAAAAGCCTATAGCAAACATTTTTAAAGATGAAAATCTGTAGTATTCTCATTTAAAACCTGGAACATCACAGGAGGCCCCTTACAACTTGGTGAG
Organism: Manis pentadactyla; assembly: GCF_030020395.1. Taxonomy (NCBI): domain Eukaryota; kingdom Metazoa; phylum Chordata; class Mammalia; order Pholidota; family Manidae; genus Manis; species Manis pentadactyla. The sequence goes on from NC_080024.1 coordinate 55,333,102, forward strand.
TCTGGACATTACTGTAAGAAAAATCACTGAAAGAAAAGGGGATTCAAAAAAGAAAGAAAACTCATTAAGAGAGATTTTTTATTTACGCAGAAAGCTAAAAAAAAACATATAAGCAAATTATTAGATTTGATAAACAGGTTTAGGTAAGATTGCTAGATACAAAGACAATAGAAAAAATTAATTTCTATATACCAGAACAGGAACAGACTGAAATTTTTATATAATGCAATTTACCACACCATCAAAAAATATTAAATATCTAGGAACAAATCTAACAGAAGATGTGCAATACTTATCTAGAACAAATTTTAAAACCACTATGATCAAAGATGTTCCCAGTTATAATGGTGTGATGCTCATAGACTCAACATTATAAAGAAATTTCACTTATCCCTAATTTGATAAATGAATTCAATGCAATTCCAATAAAAGCCACAATAAAAATTCTTCAAGGAATTTGATAAGTTGACTCTCAATTTCTATGGATAAGCTGTGCAGCTCCTAATGACGGTTTGGATTCTTGCCCTACCAGATATCAAGTCTCATTAGAATTACAATAATTAAAACAGCATCATGTACTATTTGTGCAGAAATAGACAACTTGATGAATAAAACAGAAGAGTCTAGCACAGAATCATTTAAATATAGAATAATTAAATGACAGAGCACTCTTGCCAATGGAGGGACTATTCAGTACATGGCACTAGAGCAAACAGTTACCCATTTGGGGAAAAATGCAATTGGACCACTAACCCACACTGTCCAAAGAAACAATTCCAAATAAATGTAAAATAAATATGGGGGGAAAACCTTTAAAAATACAGTATTTATTATCATCTTCAAAACCTTGGTGCAGATAAAGGGTTCCTAATGACATAATTAAGTACCAACCCTACAAGAGACTGATAAAACAGAACACATTTCATAGAAATGAGAGTTCGAATGAAAGATGAACATTTAAGTTCAACATCCATACTGGTCAGGAAAATGCAAAATTAAACCATGACAAGATACCATTTTTTATAGACATGCATTAGGAAAAAATCAAGAAGTCTGAAAACTGGCAGTATCGAAAAGCAAATAGAATTAAGGTAATTACTACACTCTGCTGATGGGGCTGTACAATGTCATATGATAAATATGCACACACCCAGTGACCTCAGCTAGTCTACTCCTGTATATACACCTGACGGATTTACTCCTTATGCAGAACACATATTAAATAATCCTCACATTAAAAATGCTCATAGAAACAAAATAAACACTGAACACACAATATTCCCTACTACAGATTATATCATAGTCAAATGATGAAATAGTATACAGCAGTGAAATTTAGTGAACTACAGCTACATGCTATGGCTCAAATACTTCTTGAAACAAGGATTAGGAGAAAAAGTTCTGCTTCAAGATGGCAATGTACTCAAGGTCATTTCTTCCTAAGGATATACTGAATCTACAGCTACATATGGAACAATTCTTTCTGAAGGAAAGACAATAGTTAGTCAAGTGATTTTTACACATTAGGTGGATGAGAAAAAACCCACACTAAAATGCACACAAGAGGCTGAGACACAATCTTGCTAAACCACACCTAAGGCTGAGTGACCCACTATGTGAGAAAACTCCTAACTCCAGTCTACTACTTGAGGAGGAAAAGGTTCCCCACATGTGACAAAAAACATTTAAGACCTGCACCTAAGGGATGGGCCCACAATCAACTTTGAAAGCCAATGTGACATGTGTCCACAAGACCCACAAGGCGACTGCAGACTGAGAAACAGTTCTTGAAGGGCTCACAGAGACTCACTGAGGCTACACCACAGAAGCAGCTGACTGAAATACCTTGTCGTTCTATGAAAGATACCTATGTGCTAATCTTGAAGCTTCTATGTGAGGGTCCAGCATCTAATTTAACTCACATTTAGGAGCCTAATGAAATACTCTTCAAAGAATGCAAAGGCTGGCAGATGCCATCTTTCCTCTCCCCCTTTACCTTGCTTCAGGCCACCACTATCTCCTGCAAAGGAGTGTGTGCACATGTCTGGTGCCCCAGTTGATATCTTAACCATGATGGGTAGTGGGGCTTGTGTTCATTGGTTGGCAGGTGGTAGCAAACAATGAAACAGTTATTAATTGGCTATCTTCCTAGGGTTCTCAGAAAGGGCACACAGAATACCCACCTCCCAATCTTCCCCTGAAAGAGGTATATGTGTATGCTTTAAAAGGTACTACCTTAGAGTCCATCTTCCAGTAAGCCTAAATCTAGGTGCTGAGATCTTCCCGGTTGGGACAATGACAGGTGCCAACACCCTGAACTACTGGAAGCAACTAAGAATAAAGTAGGCTGCTTGGACAATCACAAGGTTTGAAAACAGCTAAGAGCTAGGGCAGGGTTGAGCAATAATAAGGTTCATTTCTGACATGAGACCACACCTTTATGAAAGGAGGCCATTTAATTTAATGCACAGAAATCAACACAGACAGTCAAGGAAGATGAAGAAACAGAAGACTATATTCCAAACAACAGAAAAGCTAAAACCTTAGAGAAGACCTAGAACAAGATAAAACATCAGAAAAAGGCTTTTAGTGAAACAGAGATAAGTGATTTACCTGATAAAGAGTTCAAAATAGCAGTATTTTAGAAGTGGTGTATTAAAAAGATGCTCATTGAGATCAGGAGAACAATGCATAGGCAAAGTGAGAATTTCAACTAAGACAAAATGTAAGTGCAAAAAAGAAATAGAGCTGAAGAATCTAACAACTGAAAAATACAAGTGGGGGATTCAACAAGGGACTAAATGAAAAAAAAAAAAAAAGATCAGTGAACTTAAAGATAAGGCAGTGGAATTCAGCCAATCAGAGGAGAAAAAAAAAGGAAAAAGATAAAGAATGAAGATAGCTTAAGGGACTTATGGGAGAACATCTAGTAGACCAATATTCAAATTACAGGGGTTCCAGAAGGAGAAGAGAGAAAGAGAAAGGGGCATAAAATTTTTTTGAAGAAATAATGGCTGAAAACTTTCCTAAACCCATGGAAAGAAGTAGAAATACAGATCCAGGAAGCAAAATAAGACCCAGAAAGTACCAAAAAAGTAACTCCAAAGAGAACCACACCAAGATACAACCTAACTAAAAAGTCAAAAGTAAAAAACAAAGAATCTTAAAAGCAGTCAAGAGAAACAACTTGCAACATACAAGGTAATCCCTTTAAGACTATGGGGCAGAAACTCTGAAGGACAGAAGGGAGTGGAAAGACACATTCAAAATACTAGAGATGGGAAGTGGGGGAGGTGGAAAGTTGTCCTTCAGAATTGGACAGATTAAAGAGTTTCTCAGGTAAGTAAAAGCTAAAAGAGTTCATTACCATAAAATTGCCCTTACAAGGTCTTTTCTTTAGATGAAATGAAAGGGTGGTAATTATTTATAAGAAAACATTAAGTATGAATATCACTGGTAAAGTAAATATACAGTAAAATTCAAAGCAATTTATTGCTCTAAAGGTGGTGGGTCAATCACTTATGAAGCTAGTTTGAAGGTTAAAAGTATTAAAAATCTTAACTAAAAATTTGTTAATGGATACATAAGACAAAAGATATAAATGGTAACATCAAAAATATAAAACATGGGGGAGGGGTATAAAAATGTACACACTAAAAAAAAATGTACATACTTAGAATGTGCTTGAAGTTGTTATTAATGTAAAAGGACTGTTGTAAGTTATTTAATGTAAGCCTCATGGTAGCCACAAAGCAAAACGTACGGTGCATGTGGAAAAGCTAGAGAAAGGAACTTAAGCATCCACTACAAAAATAAACCACAAAGTAGAGAGAAAGAAAAAAACTCCCCCATCAAAAGGCATAGACTGGATGAATGGAAAAAAAAAAAAAAACTTGTCTATATATGCTGACTGTGAGACTCGCTTCAGATATATGAGAACATCACAGTATGAAATGAAAGGGATAGACAAAGAATCCATGCAAATGAAAAAGAAAACTAGGTCAGCTATACTTATATATAAGATAAAATAGTCTTTAAGACAAAAAGTGTAACGAGACAAAGAACATCATTAGATAATAACAAAGGGACAATCTAGTAAGAGGATACAACATTTGTAAATATTTATGCACCCAGCCTAGAAGGTCCTAAATTTACAAGACAAACACAGACATAAAGGGAGAAATAGCAATACAATAATAGTAGGGAACTTTAATACTCACTTTCATCAATGGATAGATCATCCAGACAGAAAATCAATAAGGAAACATTGTCCTTAAATGACACATTAGACCAGATGGACTTAAAATGCACAGAATATTCCATTCAAAAGCAACAGAATACACATTTTTCTCAAGCACACATGGAACATTTCCAGGATAAATCATATCCAGGCCACAAAACAAGTCTTGGAGTATTTGAGAAGACTGAATTCATAATCAAGCATCATTTCCAAACACAATGGTATGCAAATAGAAATCAATTACAAGAAGAAAACTGGAAAATTTACAAGTATGTAGAGTGTTAACAACATGCTTTTTTTTTAACAACCAAGGGGTCAAAGAATAAATCAAATAAGAAAAAAGTACCTTGAGACAAATGAAAATGGAAATAAAATGTACCAAAACTGATGAGATGCAGCAAAATCAGTTCTGTGAGGGAAGTTCATAGCAATTAATGTTTATATTAAGAAATAAGAAAGATCTCAAACAACCTAACTTCACACCTCAAAGAACTATAAAAAGAACAAAGTTGAAAGTCAGCTGAAGGAAATAAAGGTAAGAGTAGAATAAATAATAGAGAATAAAAAGTCAAAGAAAAGATCAATGAACTAACAGGTGGTGTTTTGAAAATATAAAATTACAAACCTTTAGTTAGACTCACTAAGGAAAAAAAGAGAACAATTGGACAAAGAAATAAATAAATTTCTAGAAACATACAACCTACCAAGACTGAATCATACACAAAAAAGAAAATCTGAACAGACCAATTACATTAAGAAGGTTGAATCAGTAATCAAAACTTCCCAATCTACATAAGGCCAGGACCACAAGGCTTCACTGGTGAATTGTACCAAACATTTAAAGAATACCAATCCTTCTAAACTCTTCTAAAAAAACTGAAAAGGAGGTAACATTTCCAAACTCATTTTACAAAACTAGCATTACTCTGATACCAAAGGCAGACAAGGATACTTTTCTTGTGAGAAAAGAAAATTACAGGGCAATATCCCTGATGAATAAAGATGAAAAAAATCTCAACAAGTATTTTAGCAAACCAAGCTCAACAATACAGTAAAAGGACCATACACACCATGACCAGGTAGGATCTGTTCCTGGGATGCAAGATGGCTCAATGTATAGAAATCAATGTGACATATCACATTAACAAAAGGAGTAATAAAAATTATATGATCATCTCAATAGATGAAGAAAAAGCATTTGACAAAATTCAACATCAATTTATGATAAAAACTCTCAAACCAGATAGAGAACATAACTCAACATAATAAAGGCCATATATGACAAGCCCACAGCTAACATCATACTCAATGGAGAAGAGCTGAAAGCTATCCCTCTTAAGATCAGGAACAAGACAATGATACCCACTCTCATCACTTTTATTCAACATAATATTGGAAGTCCAAGCCAGAGCAATTAGGCAAGATAAAGAAAAGGCATCCACGTTGAAAAGGAAGAAGTAAAACTCTCAACTGTCTCTATTGTCAGTGATTTTATCTCTATGAACACTAAAGAAAACCCTAATGACTCCACCATAAAAGCCATTAGAACTATTAAACAAATTCTGTTCCAGAATACAATATCAATACACAAAAATCAGGTGAGTTTGTAAACATGAGTAAAGAACTATTTCCATTTTCAACTGAATAAAAAATAGTAAAATACTTAGGAATAAATTTAACTAAGGTAAAATTTAACTATAGTACACTGAAAACTCTAAGGCCTGATGAAAGAAATTGAAGATGATGCAAATAAATGGACAGATATTCTTACTCATAGACTGAAAGAATACTATTAAATTGTCCATACTGTCCAAAGCAATCTACAAATTCAGTGTAATCCCTACCAAAATTCCAATGACATTTTTCACAGAAACAGAACAATCCTAAAAACTGTATGAAATTACAAAAGACCCAAAACAATCTTGAGAAAGAAGAACAAAGCCAGAAGCATCACACTTCCTAATTTCAAATTTTAAGGCTATAGATCAAGCCAGTATGGTATTGGCATAAAAACAGATAAATGAAATAAATAGAATGGAAAAGAGAGTCATAAACAAACTCACACATATAAGGTCAATTAATTTGCAAGAGTCATGAATATAGAATGCGGAGAAGAGAGTATCTTCAATAAATGGTTCTGGAGAACCAGTAAATAGTTCTCACATACAAAAGAAACTGGACCACTATCACAAAAAAGTAAGTGTTGGCAAGAATGTGGAAAGAAGAGAATCTTTGCACACCACTGGAGGGTGTACAAGAAGTAAACTTGTACAACCACTATGGAAAATAGTATGGAGGTTCCTCAAAATATTAAAAGTAGAACTACCATATGATCCAGTAATTTCACTTTTGAGTATTTATCCAAAATAAACAAAACACTAATTTAGAAAAATATAATGAAACAGTAACTCAGAAAGATATATGCACCCGTGTTCACTGCAGCATTATTTACAATAGCCAAAATATGGAAGCAAATTAAGTGTCCATCGACAGATGAATGGATAAAGAAATGTGCATATGTGCATTTGTACATACATTTATATCATATACATTATTCAACCATAAAAAAGAAGGAAAACTTGCCATTTGTGACAACATGAATGGACTTGGAGGGCATTTGCTAAATAAATAAGACAAAGACAGATAATTTATGATCTCACTTATATGTGTAATTTCAAAAAATAAAAAGATAAAAACAACCCGCAAAAAAAAAACTGAACTCATAGATACTGAGAACAGGTTAGTGGTTGCCAGAAGTAATGAGTATGAGGACTGGGAAGATGGGTAAAGGTGGTGAGCAGGTACAAAATTCTAGTTATAAAATGAGTATGTCTGGCCATGTAGTGCACAGTATGTTGACTATAGTTAACAATACTGTATTTATATTTGAAGTTGCTAAGTGAATAAATCTTAAAAGCTCTCATCATTAGAAAAAAATTTTTTAACTATGGGTGGTTATGGATGCCAAGTAGACTTAATGTGCTAATAATTTTCACTATATATATATATATATATATATATATATACATATACATATATATATATATCAAGTCAATTTCATACCTGAAACTTTTTAGATAATATTATACATCAAGTATATATCTTTAAAAGTATTTTTTAAATAAAAGAAAAACATGATCGTATAAGTCTAATTACATTATAGTACCAAGTATATATATATCCAAAATAGGCAAAAGACACACTGTTTAGGAATATATACAGAACCTACATTTTTTTAAATAGTAAGGGAATAATTTTTAAAACTCTCATCCAGGTTAGTTGAAGTAAAGGACTGCATAGGATGGACCCCATAGATAGATTCAGTGATGTACTGTAGTTCTTAAATTAGTTGATAGGTCATTGCTGTTTATTATTATGCTGCACAGCATGTTACACCTATTCTTTTCCATGCATTATATGGTGTGTGGATACTTAATAATAAGAGTATACTTACATACAAAATAAAAGCATATACTTTTTCTGTAGAATCAAATGACTAGGAAAACAGAGTTATAGCAATAGTAGAGTGGGAGATAGCAAATAAAACCTGTAAGAGAATTTGGGCTTTACTGCCATTCCAAAAGACCTTTAAAATATATAATATGCTTCAGTACTCTTGTTTTTCATTAATTATATACTGGCTTTTATTTTAGACATCAAAAAAAATGTTTCTAGCCTTCATAATGCCATAATGCACAAATGACATAATTTTAAAAAGTCTACTCATGAATGAATTATTACATTTTTTTAAGTTAAATCTCAGAAGTAAATTGCTTTACATCTATGACTTCCTGGTAAGATCTTTTCATTTAAAGAGTCAAACAGTTCTACTTTCAAATATGGCATTTTTAGTTATGGTTAGCCATGCCTCTCATTTCAAACAAGAAGTATGGCTGGCCAATATGTAGTTATACCTTATCTGGAAAAGCAAAAAAGCAGGATGTTGTGACTATAAAACCTGCCCACACTTTTTATTACAGTCTACCTTTTAAGATTTAATTTATATACACATAAATATACATATGTATTTTACAAAGTGAAGTTCACCTAAGTTATAAAATATACAACCTTTAATTTTAAAAGCTGAAGATAACATTTTAAAGGGAGAACTTATTAACTAAGAAAACTTGAATAAATTTTTAATGAAAATACTAGAAATTCCCCTATGCAGTATAAATTAGGAAAAGATAAAATTAACTGTTCAGATATCCTGCAAAATTTTCATTCACAAATCTTATTATTAACAAATAATTAGCATCATAAGAGAGAGATTTTTCACTGATTAGTAAAATCCGAATCAAAACATTTAAAATAAAAATTGCTTGGGTAACTGGCTGTCAACCTTAACTTTATAACCACCACAGAAATTATATAAAATGTCCTATGGTCAATAGAATCAATTTAGCCATAAATTTAAATCAGTATCAAATTAACATAAATTTACTGGCAATATATGTACAATAGACTCAATACTGCTATTGCCACAAATTTCATTAAACATAATCATATTGATACAAAAGATAGTATAGGCAGTCCAGTTAGGATAATGTAGTGTACTTGAAGAGATGGTGAAAGAAATCTTACACAAAAGGGCCAGAGTCAAACATTTAAACTAATGGCATTATTAAAACCTGAAGAACACTAATTATCATCTATTAATTCCCATTATATGTAGCTCACCCCCTTCTATTTTCCAAACCTTTGGAGGACACTTCCCCAGCATTATCACAAATTGGTTGAAAGGTCTAATAAATAAGTTGATTAAAAAAAACCACACACAGAAGTGCTTCTTCCCTACTTTCAGGAAAATAAGATGAAGAAACTAGCAGACATCAAAATGCTCTACAGGAGACTGCAGCTATCTTTTCAGAAAATTTAACTGTAAGATTTATTTACCTAGGGTTTATTCAATGTCTTCTTACATTAAAAAAGAAAATATCAGAATACAAGAATATGCCAAAATAATTTATATAATATGTAATATAACATCTGGTATACTCAAAAACATGTTTTCCTGTTTCTATGAAAAATGTCTAAAATATTAGCCTCAAATCATTATTTACAAAATTTTTTATTAAATCTTCCAAAGGGTTTGAGTCTATTTGTTTTTCCTGCTGTTTTAATTAAAACAACTTAAAGTATTCATTATCTCAATAAATTTATTAATTAATACTTTAGCAAAAATTTCTTTGCTTCTTCGTAATTTTGTTTATTTTATTAACTACTCTGCTGACCTGCTAAATGAAGGAAAATTGTTTCCTGGTATAGCTCAAATTTTAACATTTTTTGAACATTAAAAATAATTTTTAGATTTTAGATGAAATGTTAGTACAAGGCATTAAACAAGATAGTGGCGTGAGAAGTGAGGCAGAAACCTCCTACCCAAAAAACATGCAACACAAAAATACAACAAATACAACTAAACCTAAAAGAGTAACTGGAAAGACGACTGCAGCAAGATGGCCAACATGTGGGGAAAAGAGAAGACCTCACCGAAAAGGGTAAAGTAGCAAAGCAGCGATCGGAGGGACCCAAACCCTCCCCAAACCCCAGCTCACTGGTAAGAGGAACAGAAAGGGAGCGGGGAGGAAATAGAAGCACAGGACTGCTCAACACCCAACCCTGGAGATCTGCTCCAGGAGCACGAACCCACAGTACATGGCGCAATGGAGACTAGTGGGGTTGGAAAGCAAAACAAGGTGGAATACACAGACAGACTGAGATTCCAACCTCTTGTGTAGAACAGGTCCCCACAACCAGCTGCTCTGGGACAAAAGAAAGGAAGGCACACTGAAAGACTTTCCAACAGCGAGAGGGCTGCTAAAGGGGCAAGGATTTCACAGAGCTTGCTGCTCAGGAGAAAGGACAGGTGTACAAAATAGTCCCAGCACACTCAGCTCAGCAGGTTGGGACTTTCAGGAGCAGAAAGATGTCCCCCTGGCTGGCAAAGCAGCGCCAAGGCTCCCCAGTGTGACACAGCCTGCCGCTCCTTCTTCCTGGCTGGCACCAGTTCACAAACCTGATGCCCCCGCCACTGTGCCAGAGCAGCTGGAGGGCAGCCCACCAATGGCAGCTTCAAGGGTGTAGCATAGAGGCTCCTCCCTGCACACTTGGTCCACTGTCCCTGGCAGTGGACACAGGAACTGCAGCTGGGGAGCAGGAAAGAGCTCTCTCCTCCAGGCAGGCCCTGCCGCCCAGCGCCTATAACTCCCCACATTGCTCCAGGGACTGGGAAAGTCCAGAGAGTACAGCTTCTGGGCACTAGAGGTCTCTGCCAACACACTTATTATTCCATAGTAATCATTATAAATATGAAATGGCAAAAGAATCTGGTACAAACCAAAATCCCACAAACATCAGAAAGATGGCTAAGTAAACCAGAAATCACCAATTTTCTTGAAAAAAATTTCAAAATAAAAATCATCAACATGAGGGGCGGAAGATGGCGGCGTGAGTAGAGCAGCGGAAATCTCCTCCCAAAACAACATATATCTATGAAAATATAACAAAGACAACCCTTCCTAGAATAAAGACCAGAGGACACAGGACTATATCCAGACCACATCCGCACCTGAGAGAACCCAGCGCCTCGCGAAGGGGGTAAGATACAAGCCCCGGCCCCGCGGGACCTGAGCGCCCCTCCCCTCAGCTCCCGGCGGGAGAAGAGCAGGCAGAGCGGGAGGGAGACGGAGCCCAGGACTGCCGAACACCCAGCCCCAGCCATCCGGGCCAGAGTGCAGGGCCCTCGATACTAGGAAAACAGGGCAGCAAGAACAGTGAGCAGGCACTGGACGCTGGGCGACAGAGGACATAAGAAAAGCGCGCGACCACTTTTTTTTTTGCTTTTTTGCTGTTTTGTTCTGGCGAGCGCTTTTTGGAAGTCTTAAAGGGATAGGGACCCCAATACTAGGGAAACAGGGCAGAAAGACCGGTGAGCAGAGGCCTGAGGCTGGCACTGGAGAATAAAGAAAAAAGAATGACCACCTTTTTTTTTTTTTTAATTAAAAACTTTTTTTTTTTTTAATTAAAAAAAATTTTTTTTTTTGGTGGTCGTTTTGTTTTGGCGGGTGCTTTTTGGAAGTCTTAAAGGGGCAGGGCGGGTCACTTAATCCAGAGGTAGGGAATCCGGGATCTCTGGGCACCCTAATCCCCTGGGCTGCAGGGGGCAGGGAGACCCCTTACGGAGATAAATAGCCTCCCAGCAGCTCCTGCTCCAACGCGACTCCACCATTTTGGAGCAGCTGCCCGAGCCAGGCCACGCCCACAGCAACAGCAGAGATAAACTCCATAGCAGCCGGGCAGGAAGCAGAAACCCTGTCTGCGCACAGCTGCGCAGCACAAGCCACTAGAGGTCGCTGTTCTCCCAGGAGAGGAGGGCCACAAACCAACAAGAAGGGAAGTTCTTCCAGCCGTCACTCGTCCCAGCTCTGCAAACTATTCCTATCACCATGAAAAGGCAAAGCTACAGGCAGACAAAGAACACCAGAGAAGGAGACAGACCTAACCAGTCTTCCTGACAAAGAATTCAAAATAAGAATCATAAACATGCTGACAGAGATGCAGAGAAATACGCAAGAGAAATGGGATGAAGTCTGGAGGGAGATCACAGATGCCAGAAAGGAGATTGCAGAAATGAAACAAACTCTGGAAGGGTTTATAAGCAGAACGGATAGGATGCAAGAGGTCACTGATGGAATTGAAACCAGAGAACAGGAATGCATAGAAGCTGACATAGAGAGAGATAAAAGGATCTCCAGGAATGAAACAGTGTTAAGAGAACTGTGTGACCAATCCAAAAGGAACAATATCTGTATTATAGGGGTACCAGAAGAAGAAGAGAGAGGAAAAGGGATGGAAAGTATCTTGGAAGAAATAATTGCTGAAAACTTCCCCAAACTGGGGGAGGAAATAATCGAACAGACCACGGAAATACACAGAACCCCCAACATGAAGGATCCAAGGCGGACAACACCAAGACACATAATAATTAAAATGGCAAAGATCAAGGACAAGGAAAGAGTTTTAAAGGCAGCTGGAGAGAAAAAGGTCACCTATAAAGGGAAACCCATCAGGCTAACGTCAGATTTCTCAACAGAAACCCTACAGGCCAGAAGAGAATGGCATGATATATTTAATACAATGAAACAGAAGGGCCTTGAACCAAGGATACTGTATCCAGCACGACTATCATTCAAATATAACGGTGGGATTAAACAATTCCCAGACAAACAAAAGCTGAGGGAATTTGCTTTCCACAAAACACCTCTACAGAACATCTTACAGGGACTGCTCTAGATGGGAGCACTCCTAGAAAGAGCACAGCACAAAACACCCAACATATGAAGAATCGAGGAGGAGGAACAAGAAGGGAGAGAAGAAAAGAATCTCCAGACAGTGTATATAACAGCTCAATAAGCGAGCTAAGTTAGGCAGTAAGATACTAAAGAGGCTAATCTTGAACCTTTGGTAACCACGAATTTAAAGCCTGCAATGGCAATAAGTACATATCTTTCAATAGTCACCCTAAATGTTAATGGATTGAATGCACCAATAAAAAGACACAGAGTAACAGAATGGATAAAAAAGCAACACCCATCTATATGCTGCTTACAAGAAACTCACCTCAAACCCAAAGACATGTACAGACTAAAAGTCAAAGGATGGAAAAACATATTTCAAGCAAACAACAGTGAGAAGAAAGCAGGGGTTGCAGTACTAATATCAGACAAAATAGACTTCAAAACAAAGAAAGTAACAAGAGATAAAGAAGGACACTACATAATGATAAAGGGCTCAGTCAAACAAGAGGATATAACCATTCTAAATATACATGCACCCAACACAGGAGCACCAGCATATGTGAAACAAATACTAACAGAACTAAAGGGGGACATAGACTGCAATGCATTCATTCTAGGAGACTTCAACACACCACTCACTCCAAAGGATAGATCCAAAGGGCAGAAAATAAGTAAGGACACGGAAGCACTGAACAACACAGTAGAGCAGATGGACCTAATAGACATCTATAGAACTCTACATCCAAAAGCAACAGGATATACATTCTTCTCAAGTGCACATGGAACATTCTCCAGAATAGACCACACACTAGGCCACAAAAAGAGCCTCAGAAAATTCCAAAAGATTGAAATCCTACCAACCAACTTTTCAGACCACAAAGGCATAAAACTAGAAATAAACTGTACAAAGAAAGCAAAGAGGCTCACAAACACATGGAGGCTTAACAACACGCTCCTAAATAATCAATGGATCAATGACCAAATCAAAATGGAGATCCAGCAATATATGGAAACAAATGACAACAACAATACTAAGCCCCAACTTCTGTGGGACACAGCAAAAGCAGTCTTAAGAGGAAAGTATATAGCAATACAAGCATATTTAAAAAAGGAAGAGCAATCCCAAATGAATAGTCTAATGTCACAATTATCGAAATTGGAAAAAGAAGAACAGATGAGGCCTAAGGTCAGCAGAAGGAGGGACATAATAAAGATCAGAGAAGAAATAAATAAAATTGAGAAGAATAAAACAATAGCAAAAATCAATGAAACCAAGAGCTGGTTCTTCGAGAAAATAAACAAAATAGATAAGCCTCTAGCCAGACTTATTAAGAAGAAAAGAGAGTCAACACAAATCAACAGTATCAGAAACGAGAAAGGAAAAATCACGACGGACCCCACGGAAATGCAAAGAATTATTGGAGAATACTATGAAAACCTATATGCTAACAAGCTGGGAAACCTAGGAGAAATGGACAACTTCCTAGAAAAATATAACCTTCCAAGATTGACCCAGGAAGAAACAGAAAATCTAAACAGACCAATTACCAGCAACGAAATTGAAGCGGTAATCAAAAAACTACCAAAGAACAAAACCCCCGGGCCAGATGGATTTACCTCGGAATTTTATCAGACATACAGGGAAGACATAATACCCATTCTCCTTAGAGTTTTCCAAAAAATAGAGGAGGAGGGGATACTCCCAAACTCATTCTATGAAGCTAACATCACCCTAATACCAAAACCAGGCAAAGTCCCCACCAAAAAAGAAAACTACAGACCAATATCCCTGATGAACATAGATGCTAAAATACTCAACAAAATATTAGCAAACCGAATTCAAAAATACATCAAAAGGATCATACACCATGACCAAGTGGGATTCATCCCAGGGATGCAAGGATGGTACAACATTCGAAAGTCCATCAACATCATCCACCACATCAACAAAAAGAAAGACAAAAACCACATGATCATCTCCATAGATGCTGAAAAAGCATTTGACAAAGTTCAACATCCATTCATGTTAAAAACTCTCAGCAAAATGGGAATAGAGGGCAAGTACCTCAACATAATAAAGGCCATCTATGATAAACCCACAGCCAACATTATATTGAACAGCGAGAAGCTGAAAGCATTTCCTCTGAGATCGGGAACTAGACAGGGATGCCCACTCTCCCCACTGTTATTTAACATAGCACTGGTGGTCCTAGCCACAGCAATCAGACAAAACAAAAAAATACAAGGAATCGAGATTGGTAAAGAAGAAGTTAAACTGTCACTATTTGCAGGTGACATGATACTGTACATAAAAAACCCTAAAGACTCCACCCCAAAACTACTAGAACTGCTATCAGAATACAGCAAAGTTGCAGGATACAAAATCAACACACAGAAATCTGTGGCTTTCCTATACACTAACAATGAACCAACAGAAAGAGAAATCAGGAAAACAACTCCACTCACAATTGCATCAAAAAAAATAAAATACCTAGGAATAAACCTAACCAAAGAAGTGAAAGACTTATACTCTGAAAACTACAAGTCACTCTTAAGAGAAATTAAAGGGGATCTAACAGATGGAAACTCATCCCATGCTCGTGGCTAGGAAGAATTAATATCGTCAAAATGGCCATCCTGCCCAAAGCAATATACAGATTTGATGCAATCCCTATGAAACTACCAGCAACATTCTTCAATGAACTGGAACAAATAATTCAAAAATTCATATGGAAACACCAAAGACCCCGAATAGCCAAAGCAATCCTGAGAAAGAAGAATAAAGTAGGGGGGATCTCACTCCCCAACTTCAAGCTCTACTATAAAGCCATAGTAATCAAGACAATTTGGTACTGGCACAAGAGCAGAGCCACAGACCAGTGGAACAGACTAGAGAATCCAGACATTAACCCAGACATATATGGTCAATTAATATTTGATAAAGGAGCCATGGACATACAATGGTGAAATGACAGTCTCTTCAACAGATGGTGCTGGCAAAACTGGAGAGCTACATGTAGGAGAATGAAACTGGACCATTGTTTAACCCCATATACAAAAGTAAACTCAAAATGGATCAAAGACCTGAATGTAAGCCATGAAACCATTAAACTCTTGGAAGAAAACATAGGCAAAAACCTCTTAGACATAAACATGAGTGACCTCTTCTTGAACATATCTCCCTGGGCAAGGAAAACAACAGCAAAAATGAGTAAGTGGGACTATATTAAGCTGAAAAGCTTCTGTACAGCAAAAGACACCATGAATAGAACAAGAAGGATCCCTACAGTATGGGAGAATATATTTGAAAATGACACATCCGATAAAGGCTTGACGTCCAGAATATATAAGGAGCTCACACGCCTCAACAAACAAAAAACAAATAACCCAATTAAAAAATGGGCAGAGGAACTGAAGAGACAGTTCTCCAAAAAAGAAATACAGATGGCCAACAGACACATGAAAAGATGCTCCACATCGCTAATTATCAGAGAAATGCAAATTAAAACTACAATGAGGTATCACCTCACACCAGTAAGGATGGCTGCCATCCAAAAGACAAACAACAACAAATGTTGGCGAGGCTGTGGAGAAAGGGGAACCCTCCTACACTGCTGGTGGGAATGTAAGTTAGTTCAACCATTGTGGAAAGCAGTATGGAGGTACATCAAAATGCTCAAAACAGACTTACCATTTGACCCAGGAATTCCACTCCTAGGAATTTACCCTAAGAACGCAGCAATCAAGTTTGAGAAAGACAGATGCACCCCTATGTTTATTGCAGCACTATTTACAATAGCCAAGAATTGGAAGCCACCTAAATGTCCATCAATAGATGAATGGATAAAGAAGATGTGGTACATATACACAATGGAATACTACTCAGCCATAAGAAAAGGGCAAATCCAATCATTTGCAGCAACATGGATGGAGCTGGAGGGTATTATGCTCAGTGAAACAAGCCAAGCGGAGAAAGAGAAATACCAAATGATTTCACTTATCTGTGGGATATAAGAACAAAGGAAAAACTGAAGGAACAAAACAGCAGCAGAATCACAGAACTCAAGAATGGACTAACAGGTACCAAAGGGAAAGGGACTGGGGAGTATGGGTGGGTAGGGAGGGATAAGGGGGGGAGAAGTAGGGGGGTATTAAGATTAACATGCATGGGGGGTAAGAGAAAAGGGAGGGCTGTACAACACAGAGAAGGCAAGTAGTGATTCTACAACATTTTGCTATGCTGATGGACAGTGACTGTAAAGGGGTTTATAGGGGAGACCTGGTATAGGGGAGAGCCTAGTAAACATAATATCCGTCATGTAAGTGTAGATTAGTGATACCAAAAACAGAACAAAACAAAACAAAAAGGGCAGTTCCTGTGTGGTAACCTCCAACAAGTTCTACACATGGGTACAAAGGGCATATAAAAGTGTAGGCAAAGGGTCTGTTTGTGTTTATACAGAGGATCAAAGCCTAATTTGGCTACCCCGAAAATGAACTAAGATACGATATGAAAAAGAACTTCCAACATCTGCACTCTCTGGAAGACTCATGCCAGAAGATGATCATCAAAAAACCCCAACAAAGATCCACGCACTGCTACAGCTGTAGATGCACTCATCCCACCAGTTCCTGGACTTGCCATGGGAATGAGGAAGGAGATATCTAAGCTGGCCTGTGCATACAGTAGAACAACAAACTTGACTGGATCTATACTGTTGGAACTCAACCAAGAATTTGGAGAAGTACAAATTGTAGCGCTCCAAAGTCTTACAACTACAGACTATTTACTGTTAAAAGAACATATGGCATGTGAACAGTCCCCAGGAATGGGTTGTTTTAATTTGTCTGATTTCTCTCAGACTGTTCAAGTTCAGTTGGACAATATCCACCATATCATAGATAAGTTTTCACAAATGCCTAAGGTGCCTAACTGGTTTTCTTGGTTTCACTGGAGATGGCTGGTAATTACAGATATGCTTTGGTTATGTAACTATACTCCTATTATGTTAATGTGTGTGCGCAATTTAAGTAGTAGCTTAAAACCTATATATGCTGAAGTACTCTACAAGAAGATATGTCAAAGAAATAATCAATCTTCCCATGTTTTCTTCTGCCTGCTACTTCTATAGCTTTTCTTCTTCCTTCCTAATTACAACCCTTAAATAGAATTCGTGCCTCATATCAAATTTACGGAGTATCATAATTCTTCCAAGTGGTAAAGATACCTCAAGACATATGCTGGGCATAGAAGCTACAGGGCATAAATATGCAAAGAAATAAAAAGCTAACCATTTCAAACAATAAGGCTTCTCTCTCACTTACCAACTTTACATTTCCCTGTATGGCCCTGTAAGATGACTGGTTAGCCAGAGACGGGTAAGATTCCTCAAGGGAGGAACAACCTAAGACAGGCACAGTCGCAGGGGGATCATCAGGTGAGAAATTGGGGATCAACAGAGGTGAGGCTTAGAACCTCACCCCTCCTGTTCTGAGAGAAATCTTCTGCATCCGTGGATGTTTTATTGCCCTGGTCTAGCTTGGATTAACACATAGTCTACAGGCACACACCTGATCATCTACATTTGCTCTCTTACAACACTAAACTATGTTTTCTACCTTTATCTTGTATCTACCTACCACTTCAGCATTTTATTAAAAATGATAATAATAGAGAAATGTGATATCCACATATAAATCAAGTATAAAAACCAAATGAGTATTCATATTTGAACTGACTGTTTAGAGTTCATAATGCATGAGCAAAACCGAAAGTTTCTGTGATGACTGCCCTTGTATTGTTCACTATGTAACTTATTTATTATGTAAGAATTTGTCCTACATGTAAGAACTTGTTTGTTATGCCTCAGAAGATTGGAGACTGACGAAAATTAGGCTTGGGGTGGATTAATGATTGTGCATTGAGCATTGACTCCCCTATACAGAATTTTATTGTCGTTAACAACCATTTGATCAATAAATATGAGAGATGCCCTCACAAAAAAAAAAAAAAAAAAAATCATCAACATGCTCACAGAGCTACAGAAAAATTCTCAAGACCTCAGGGAGGATTTTAAGGAGGAGACAGAAACTTTGAAAAGTACAGTATCCGAAATGAAACATCCAATGAAGGGATTTAAAAGCAGATCAGATGAGGTAGAGGAGACAGTAAATGAAACAAATTATAGGTCAGGAATATAAAGAAGCTGAGGCACAGACAGAAAAAAGGATTGTTAGGAATGTAAGAATATTAAGAGAACTGTGTGACCAATCCAAAGAACAATATTTGCATTATAGGGTACCAGAAGAAGAAGAAGAAAGAAATATTGATAGAAAGTCTCTTTGAGGAAATAATTGCTGAAAACTTCCCCAATCTGGGAAGGAAAGAGTCTCTTAAGCCATGGAAGTCCACAGATCTCCCAACACAAGGGACCCAAGGAAGACAACACAAAGACATATAATAATTAAAATGACAAAGATAAAGAACAAGGGCAGAGTATTAAAAGCAGTGAGAGAGAGAAAAAAATATCGCAAACAAAGGAAAACCCATTAGGCTATCATCAGACTACTCAGCAGAACCCTTATAGGCCAGAAGGGAGTGGCATGATATATTTAATGCAGTGAAACAGAAGGGCCTTGAAACAAGATGTACTTCACCCAGCAAGACTATCATTATAATTTGCAGCAGGGATTAAACAATTTCTACATAAGCAAAAGTTGAGGGAATTTAGCTCCCACAAATGGTCTCTACATTGTATTGTGGAGGGACTGCTATAAATAGAAGTGCTCCTAAGGCTAAATAGCTATCACTAGAGAAAATAAAACGACAGTAAAAGAAGCAGACCAATTAATTACTAAGCAAATGCAAAATTAAATCAACTACCCACAGTCAGTCAATGGATACACAAAGAGTACAGAATATGACAGCTAATATATAAAGAGTGGAGGAGAAAGAAAAAAGGGGAGAAAAAAAGAACCTTTAGACTGTGCTTGAAATAGTGCACTGAGTTAAGTTAGAATGCTAGACACTAAGGAACCGGCCTTTGAACTTTTGGTAACTACAAATCTAAAGCCTGTAATGGCAGTAAGAGTGTATCTGCTGATAATCAACCTAAATGTAAATGGACTGAAAACACAAATCAAAAGAAATAGTTACAGAATGGATTAAGAAGAAGGCCCATCTATATGCTGTATACAGGAGACTCACTTCAAACCCAAAGACATAAACAGCCTAAAAGTGAAGTTAAGGAAAAGGTATTTCATGCAAATAACAGGGAGAAAAAAGCAGGAGTAGCAGTATACTTATATCAAAAATAGCAAAACAGATTTCAAAACAAAGAAAGTAACCAGAGACAAAGAAGGATATTACATAATGACAAAGGGGACAGTACAACAAGAGAATATAATCACTAAAAATATCTATTCACCCAACATAGAGCACTTGAATATGTGAAACAAATACTAACAGAATTAAAGAGGGAAACAGAATGCAATGCAGTCATTTTAGGAGACTTCAACACACCACTCACTGCAAAGGACAGATCAACCATAGAGAAAATAGGTAAGGAGACAGAGGCACTGAACTACGCATCAGAACAGATGGACCTAACAGACATCTACAGAACACTCCACACAAAAGCATCAGGATACACATTCTTCTCAAGTGCACAGGGAACATTTTCCAGAATACATCACATACTAGGAAACAAAAAAAGCCTCAATAAATTCAGAAGGACTGAAATTGTACCAACCAGCTTCTCAAAAGACAAAGGTATGAAACTAGAAATAAATAATGCAAAGAAAATAAAAAAGCCCACAAACACATGGAGGTCTAAAAACATGCTCCTAAATAATCAATGAATCAATGACCAAATAAAAACAGAAATCAAGCACTATACAGAGACAAATGAAAAAAATAGTTCAACACCCCAAAATCTATGGGGCATAGTGAAGGTACTTCTAAGAGCAAAGTATATTGCAATACAGGCTTACCTCAAGAAAGAAGAACAATCCCAAATGAACAGTCTAAATTTGCAATGAGAAAAAGCAGAATAAATGAGGACCAAAGTCAATAGAAGGAGGGAAATAATAAAAATCAAAGCAGAAATAAATAAAGTTGAGGAGAATAAAACGATAGAGTCAATGAAACCAGGAGCTGGTTCTTTGAGAAATAAACAAAATAGATAAACCCTCAGGCAAACTTACCAAGAAAAAAGAGAGCGTACACACATAAACATAATCAGAAATGAGAAAGGAAAAATCACTACGGACACCACAGAAATACAAAGATTTATTAGAGAATACCATGAAAAATTAGATGCTTACAAATTGGATAACCTAGAAGAAACAGACAACTTTCTTGAAAAATACAAACTTCGAAGACAGACCAGGAAGAAACAAAAAATTTGAACAGAACAATTACTAGCAATGAAATTGAATTAGTAATGAAAAAATGAGAACAAAATCCTGGACCAGATGGCTTCACTGTTGAGTGAAGACCTAATACCCATCCTCCTCAAAGTTTTCCAAAAAGTTAAGAGAAGGGAATACTTCCAAACTCATTTTATGAGGCCAGCATCACTCTAATATGAAAACCAGACAAAGACACCACACACACACACACACACACACACACAAAATGAAAGACTAATATCCCTGATGTGTATGGATGCAAAAATCCTGAACAGAATATTAGCAAAATGAATTAAAAAATACATCAAAAAGATCATCCATCATGATCAAGAATATTTAGTCCAGGGATACAAGGGTGGTACAATAATCAAATATCCATCAACATCAAACAACACGTCAACAAAAAGGATAAAAACTACATGATCATCTCCATAGATGCTGAAAAATTATTCGACAAAATTCAACATCCATTCATGATAAAAACTCTCAACATAATGGGCAGAAGGCAAGTACCTCAACATAATAAAAGTCATATACAACAAACACACAGCCAACATCATACTTAACAGTAAAAAGCTGAAAGCTTTTCCCTCAAGATCAGGAAGAAGACAAGGATGCCTCCAGTACTATGAGGTCCTAGCCATGCTAATCAGACAATGCAAAGACATAAAAGGCATCCAGATTGGTAAGGAAGAACTTACTGTCACTGTTTGCAGATAACATGACGTTGTACATAAAAAACCCTAAAGAAGCCACCCCAAAACTATTAGAACTAATAACTGAATTCAGCAAAGTTGCAGGATACAAAATTTGTACAGAAAAATCTGGAAAACAATTCCATTTACAATTGCAGCAAAAAGAGTAAAACACCTCAAAATAAACCTAACCAAGGAGGTGAAAGACCTATACCCTGAAAACTACAAGACACTCATGAAAGAAATTAAAGACAGCAATAAATGGAAATACATCCTGTGCTCATGGACAGAAGAATTAATATTGCCAAAATGGCCAACCTGCCTAAAGCAATCTACAGATTCAATGCAATCCCTATCAAAATACCAACAGCATTCTTCAATGAACTAGAACAAATAGTTCCAAAATTTATATGGAACCACAAAATACTCCAAATAGACAAAGCAATTCTGAGAAGGAAGAATAAAGCTGGAGTATTACACTCCCCAACTTCAAGCTCTACTTACAAAGCCACAGTAATCAAAACAATTTGGTACTGGCACAAGAACAGACCCATAAACCAATAGAACAGACTAGAGAACCCAGAAATAAACCCAAGCATATATAGTCAGTACTATATGATAAAAGAGCCATGGACATACAATGGGGAAATGACAGCCTCTTCAACAACTGGTGTTGGAAAAACTGGACAGTTACATGTAAGGGAATGAAACTGGATTACTATCTAACTCCATACACAAAAGTAAACTCAAAATGGATCAAAGACCTGAATGTAAGTCATGAAACCATAAAACTCTTAGAAGAAAACATAGGAAAAAATCTCTTGAATATAAACACGAGCAACTTTTTCCTCAATGCAACTCCTTGGGCAAGGAAAAGAAAATAAAAAATGAACAAATGGTACTACATCATGCTAAAAAGCTTCTGTACAGCAGAGGACACCATTAGCAGAATTAAAAAGGAATCCTACAGTATGGGAGAATATATTTGCAAATGACATATCCGACAAGGTGTTAACATCCAAAATATATAAAGAACTCACACACTTCAATACCCTAAAAGCAAATAACCCTATTAAAAAATGGGCAAAATGTATGAACAGACATTTCTCCAAAGAAGAAATTCAGATGGTCAACAGGCACATGAAAAGATGCTACACATTGCTGATTATCAGGGAAATGCAAATTAAAACCACAATGAAATATCACTTCACACCAGTTAGGATGGCCAACATAGAAAAGAATAGGAACAACAAAGGCTGCTGAGGATGCGGAGAAAGGGGAACCCTCCTACATTGCTGGTAGGAACGTAAACTAATTCAACCACTGTGGAAAGCAGTATGGAGGAGGTTCCTCAAAAAACTAAAAATAGAAATACCATTTGACTCAGGAATTCCACTCCTAGGAATTCCTCCAAAGAAAATAAGATCCCTGATTCTAAAAGACATATGCACTGCTATGTTTATCTCAGCAGTATTTACAATAGCCAAGATATGGAAGCAACCTAAGTGTCCATCAGTACATGAATGGATAATGAAGAGATGGTATATATACACAATGGAATATTATTCAGCCATAAGAAGAAAACGAATCCTACCATTTGCAACAACATGGATGGAGCTAGAGAGTATTATGCTTAGTGAAATAAGCCAGGCAGAGAAAGACAAGTACCAAATGATTTCACTCATTTGTGGAGTAAAACAAGAAAGCAAAACTGAAGAAACAAAACAGCAGCAGACTCACAGACTCCAAGAAGGGACTAGAGGTTACCAACGAGAAGGGTGTGGAGATATGGGTGGGATGGAGGGAGAAGAGGATTAAGGGGCATTATGATTATCACACATAGTGTAAGTGGGTCACACGGAGGGCAGTATAGCACGGAGAAGACAAGTAGTGACTGTATAGCATCTTACTATGCTGATGGACAGTGACTGCAATGGGGCATGTGAGGGGGTTTCTTGATAATATGGGTGAATGTAATAACCACAATGCTGCTCATGTGAAACCTTTATAGCACTGTATATCAATGATTTCTTAATAAAAAAATATTAGTACAAGTTTCCACAAGTCCATTTCCTGTTCTTTTGAAAATTGTTTCCATATAAAGTTGAGTATTTTAAAAAGAAAGGGCTATACATTGACATTAGACTTGTTCTTCCAGAAGGTACAATAAGAACTCACATTTTTTTGTTTTACTGAGTCTAACAGATTGTCACTAAAATGATTCCTAACTGCTAATATATGTAGATGTGACCCTGGAAGATTACAAACAGCCAATAATATAATTCAAATCCATAATTAATTTAATATGATGATTCCTTATTTCCATCATCTCTGAGACAGTTCAATAAACATAGAATGTTAGTCATTTAAATCCAGAAAAAAAGGTGATGTGTTTATATAGCAAATATAATTAAAGGTACTTCTTAGATACTGTTCAAGAAAATACCCCTAAATGCACATATTTCAGGCAATTATACCTGTTTTCATAATAAATACTGAAGGAAAATATCAAAGTTACCTTACTTAATTAGGCAAACACATTTTAACATCAACTACTGGGGGAAAACCAAGATAATATCTTCAGTGATAAAATTAACACGATGACACTGAAAATGATATATATTTGTATATAAAATACTGGCAATAAAAATGAAAACATTTTCAGAAAACAAACTCACTTCACTGTCTATGTGTTAATAAGAGCAAGGTTTTTGGTCTATGCAGGGAAGTGTCTAGGCTTGTGATCATATTTAGGCATTCAAGTATATGCGCAAAGTAGTTTGGACCCACAAATGCCTAGATCCACCCTAAATCTTAACAGTACCTCTCTAAACACTACTGTCCCTAAAACTTATTTATTTTGAACTCAGAATATGGCCAACTTTGGTGTCAAAATCTAATCATGTGTTGCTGACTAAAGCCATAAGAAATGGCTATGCTGGATTCTAGAAACTTTATTGTTTTTTTTAATTGTTTGTGCTCCCAGTGAGATCACAAAAATTATTGTGATATTGTTCTACTTTTACTAATGGAACTGATGTGAAAGAGTATAATAGTATACATCAGAAACATCTACTTTTGAAATTACATTTGAATTACTACAATTCAAGCAAATTACCTACATAAAAACACAGACACCCTTATTTCATTTTTATTAAAGACTCTGGGGAATCACATATTTGTTTTTTTAGAATGTACATCTTCTCATTTATAATACTGTTACATCAAATTACCTTTATAAAAGTAAATTACTCAGTGATAGAATCTAGGTGGTGGGTGTACAGGTAGTATTAAAATATTTAACTTTGCTATGTTTAAGCTTTTTCATAACATGCCAAGAGAAAAGCAGATCACTGTAATCCTTGTATCTACAAAGCAGCTCGTTACTATTACATCTTTACAATAGCATTATATATATAAAATGTGAAGTATGACAAGAAATTGAGAAAAAATTCAAAGTATAATTTACAGTTCTACAATTCTACTTCATTGGAGTTTTACCTCATCTAGCTATTGCTTGTTCATCCCATGATGATTGAAACTCAGTTTCCAAAATACTTCATTAGGTGTTTCTTCCTTTTTGAAAACTTTTCTGTATTATTTTTCATGTGAGTGGATGGTAGGATGGAATATCACTTTTTCCTAATCAAGTCTTAATGTAATCTATAATTCACTTTAAGAGTTAATCTTATATACAATGTTAACTATTTTCTGAGAACAAGTCAGTCAAAAGGCTAATCTTGGAAAAAGTAAAGATATTAATGAATATTTTTAGAAAACAATCCTTTAGTAACTATTGCTAAAGTTCTTATGTCAACTTTTGGCCCATAATGGAAGACTGAACATACATGTTTATCTCTTCTCCTTTGTGACCTTAAAATGGTAATAAAAGGGGTGAGTAGGATAGTAATCAGATGAATGGAGTGCTGAGAAAAAGTCACAAATATCAAAAAACACGGGGTTTTTCAGTTACTTTTTTACTCATGACAGTTAAAGGACAGGGAGGAAATAGAGTCTATTTAAATTAAGGATTGTTAATAATAGTGGTAATGAGGACAGCTAACATTTTCTGAGCAACAAGTGGAGGACACTATTTTAAGTACATTCTATGTATCAGTTAATTCTCATGCCAAAATCATGAAGTAGATAATAGTATTTTCCTCATGGTATAAACTGAGGCACAAAGAACTTAACAAATTTAAAGTCACACAACTAGTAAATGATAAAACCAGACAGAGCCCATGTTCTTGGCCCCTTTGCTATAATGGATATCCCTGATATTTATTCCCAGAAATGCCTGTAGGCTGTCAGAGAGGAGTTATTTAAAAAGAGCACGGCTATTTCTGGGTCAGAGAGTGTAAGGGACGTATGCTGTACACTGGCCAAAATTCTCTGTCTTCTCTCTGATGCCACAAAGCAATTCATAATCCCTTTATGCAGCAGATTCTATCATCAAATGAAAAAGGCAAGGCATTAAATTAACTTTAATTGTTACAAATACCATTGCTAATGGAGATTTTTTCAAGAAATCAGAAGACAGAAGATATACTACTTACTGTAAACATAAATTTAAGAAATTACAATTAAAAAATATCTGACTCCAACTTTAACTTAATAAGGGACTTAACCCAACTCATTCTTTCACTGTTCAGTATACAGTTGACCTCATTTATTCATGTGATTTTATATTTGTGAATACACCTACTCCTCAAAATATATGCCTAGAGCCCAAATCAATACTAGTGGCACTTTTGTTGTCATTCAAGGCATGTGCAGAGTGGTAAAACATATGAGTCTCAGCTACGGTAGAACAGGGCAACACTCTACCTTATTGTTTCAGTTCTCAAACTGGAAATAAGTGCTCTTTTCAGTCTACTTTAGTACCATGTTTTTTGCATTTTTGTGCTTTTTGCTGGTGATTTGAAATGGACCCCTAATATAGCACTGAAGGGCTGTCTAGTGTCTCCAATTTTAAGAAGGCTCTGACATGCCTTACAAGAAAAATACATGTGGTGGAAAAGCTCCACTCAGGCATGAGTTACAGTGCTGTTGGCTATGAGATTCAATGTCAGTGAATTAACTATATTAGATAAGGTTTCTTTAGATAGGAAACATAAACAAGGTGATGTATCAACCACAGAAAATGTAACCACAGGCTCAAGGAACCTAATCTTCTATTTCCCACAGAAGCAGTAATTCAGTATTTACTGATTCAGTTATTCATGGCAACATTATAGAGTACAACCACTGCAAATACTAAGAAGTCAACTGAATTCCTTCTTCCAACCAACTAATGAATTTCCTCAAGTAAGTGGACTAGCAAAATTAAGCTTATTTCCAATGTTGACAAGGTTTAATTTCCTATCAGTAACTATTAAACATTCATAAAGAAAAAATAGTCTATGGTTCCTAGATTTATATTTACCATAACACAGAAATCAACATACATTTCCACCTAAGTTCTAATATTACTATTGATATCTTACTACATTTGTCCTGTATTTTACAATTTCCAAAATGATACACATACTGTTATTTTAACTTCACAGAAGTGTGAGTGAGGTAGGGAAGCCTGTACTCTTAAAAGAGAAAAATTGGTGGATTCACACATAAAGAAGATCAAGGTCATGGATTCTCAGGACTGTTACTCTGAACTTCTAGGAACACTTAGAAATCACTCAAGAAAACAAAAATCTAAAAACATTTTCCACCTACAACTGGTCCTTGAGAAAGATGCAGTATAAGCCAAGAGAAATAGATAATTCATTTATAAAAATATTAAGAAATCCATCAGTTCAAACACTATTAAATTAGTTGGTTCCATGACCACAGATAATCAATCGATATAGCATATCTAAAACAAAAATTATAATAGGGGTGGTGGTGGTGGCAGTGATTTACAATATTTGAATAGTTCATTTTCAAAACTTGGAGGAAGACAGAAAAATGTAATTTAAATGAACACATAATTTCAAGAGGATAACAATACTCCACTGGAATTAGTATCATTTGCCAGTAAAAACACTACAATTCTGAATTTTATGTTTTTTAGTTGTAACTGTTAGTATATATGCAAATCCACAAAGACTGGTATACTGCTGTAGCAATTATCTATCATATTTCTGTGCCTGTTAAACCACCTTCACTGAAATAATTACTGTTTTTTTATGCAGACTACTCTATATTGTTGACAGTGTATGCAATAAACCTTTCATTAGTTTCAAATGCATATACATTAAAATACTGAAACATTTCCAAATAAAGTATTATGAAATGGGAAGGATAGATTCCCCTTTCTTTTTTATCTTCTAGCATTTTCTAACTATAAAAATTTTAACAGAAACTTTTATCTACACAGTCAGCTTCAACATCACTAGCTTTTACATTCACATCAAGGAATTCCTGGATATATTAAGGTCAATTTTAAGTTTTCTACTTACTGGGACTAATATTTTTTCTTATGCATTGCATATGAAATCCACCTTTTAACTATTCACCTTCTCTCTCTTAGCTTTATATGAAAACTAGTTTGAACATTCCCTCTGAATCTACTAGAGATTTTATATGATTTCAGATACTAGAAACAAAGGAGAGTTCAGTTAACATTTGATAAACAGATGTAAATGTGGTAGCAGTAGTGTTGAGAGGATTCTGAAATGAGGAGTAAAAAGACAATAATCTGGTTTTAGTGTATTATTATTTACAATCAAAATTTTATCAGGTGTTATGAGTTGAACTGTCCTCCCCTCAATATGCTGAAGTCCTAACCTACAGTACCTCAAAATGAGACTGTATTTGAAAACAGAGTCACTGCAGGAGTAGTAAAGATACAGCCATACTGGATTAAGGTGGTCCTTAATCCAATATGGCCTCTATCTTTACAAGAAGAGACAGATATACTCAGGGAGAAGATGGCCATGTTGGACAATGTACGCAGAGACTAGAATGACACATCTGCAAAACAAGGAGTGTTAAGGATTGGCTGCAAATATCAGAAGCTAGAAAACACCAGTGGCAGGGAAAGATTCTCCCCTGCAGGTTTCAGAGGGAGCATAGCCCTATCCACACCTTGCTTTACAGAATGTCTAGCCTCCTGAACTCTGAGGCGATAAATTGATGTTTAAAGTTGCCCAATTTGTGGTATTTTGTAAAGGCAGCCCAAAGAAACTAATACATCAACCTTCAAAAAAAACCTAACAGTTAACAGACTTAAAAAAAAAAAAAAATTCAGTTACACTATGCCCTCCAATGAAAATAGATTTTTAAAGAATTACAAGTGAAGCTCTCAACTCCGGAGAGTTCTGTAGTTGTTTGCTACTATTCCTGCAAAATGCAAAATGAAAATAAAATCCATGTTGTCCTTTTCAAAGTAACAAATCTGAAACAACAAGTTAAATGCCACTGCACACTGTAATTTGAAAGTTTGTAAGTTTATATTGTGGAATGAAAAGGAGACTAATGCAAAGTTAATATGCTTCTGAGTGACATTTATGGGCAAAAATTTTAAGCACTAGCTGAACATGCTCCAATGATTTAATGTCTGTCAACTAAGAATTTCATGGACCCATACTCTCATAAATTTTAAAGCTGCAAGGGGACTTCAGTTTTAGTATTTCCAACTTTCTCATTTTACAATGAAAAATCTGAGACCAGAGAACCTACATCTCTCCTACTCCTAGTCCATGTAACTGTTTATCAGGAAAATAATTATCCCCTATACAAAAGATATGAGGCTTCTCTAGATAGTCCAGATACTGCACACACACACACACACATATACACACACAAATATATATACATATATACATATACATGTTATTACTACATTATGGCCACTTATTGAGACATTACCATTGTATCAAACAAAGATGAAGAATCATAGCAGAATGGAAAAGCAGAATGAAAAAATCCTGACTCACTTCTGCAACTAAAATGACTTCCTTCTTCAAGCTATTTAGAACCTGCTTACTAAAAGGTCTTTTAAAAGAATACACATTAGAAACTGAAACAAAAAGCAGAGGTGTGAGCAAATAAGAAAGGCACACAGTTGTAATTATGCACACTCCTCCAGGTTCTTTGGCAAAAAAGCTAATAAAGAACAGACCATCTGTACTGAAATCCTTGTCTATTATAGGAAATCCTTGTCTATTATATATACATATACAGATACACAACCCCCTGTACATACATACACAATGCACAATATGTCTTTCTGCAGGTAAAACAGATATTTGTATAGATGCAAATATTAACCGCAAGTAAACATGGATGCTTGTTGAGTATTTATGTGTATGTACACCACCAGAATATATTCTCCCAAGAGGAACAAAATCTTTAAATATAATGTTCTTTAGACTTTAGTGTCATAAAGTACTACTGTAATATAACCTTTTTAAATTACTGATCCAAGAATATTCATTGTAGAAGAAATGGCAAACAAAATACCAAGAGCAAACTGCTAGTCCAAAACTCACGTCTCTGAACTGTTCTGGCATTTCTAGACTCTGGTCTCTAACCCAAAGAGATTTTTGTCTCTGGGTCCTTGAGTCTTCCTACCTTTCATATACATTTTCTTTTCTTTTTCAGGGGACTGGAGGGAGAAAGAGAGAATTGCTTGACTTTTCCTACCAGTCTTTCACGAGTTTGCTTAGTTTCAGTTTTACTTATCTAGCAGTTTCCTTCTCAAATAAAAGTTCAGCAAAATATGTGAATAGAGGGTTAAAGAAAAATATCACGTAAGTAACAGTAGTGGTGACAGTGACACTGATGGAGCAACAGTTGTAAAAAAAAAAAATGAATGAAATTTGAGACACACTGATGCTATCTATGTAAATGTATCAGTTTTGGAGTCAATATAATAGTTGGAATTCTACTTTTGTCACTTGCCAGCCAGGTAATCTTGTCAAGGTACCCAGACTCATCTGTAAAATGGGGCTAACATGGGCAGCCTCACAGGGTAGTTATAAGGATTAAATGAGAAAGTACTAAGTAAATGACTGTCATATTGTTGGTGCTCAATAAATGTAAGCTTTTTCATAGCTCTGACTCCAACTCCAACATTTTACTGAAAAAGACAAAAAAGGTATAAAGAAGGTAGAGGCTATATTATGTCTTCCCAGGCTTGTGCAACTAAATTGGTGGCATATTTAGGAGTAAAACCAATTCCCCTAGCACTGAACCCATTACATTGTTCACTGCCTTTTATTTCAAAGTCTGCCATATGAACTCCAGACATGGCATGTGAATATTTTATATATCTATACTTTTATAACTAGGTTAACTGGACACATTTTATTCTCCACTGGCAAATACTCTGGTCTCACTCTCATGGCTCTAACATGTTCCATGATATTACCGAACATTCTCAATAAGGTAAGAAGAGGAACCAGTTTCTAGTTTGGGCTCTCCCACTATAGTTCCCTGGGATTTACTGAGCTATTAATCTCTGTGAGTCTCATTTCTAGTATATGGGATCACCAAATGATCCTTTAGTGACTACACCTATTCCAGAATTTTCCACGTTCTTTTAAGTACATTCCAAATTTTTATTACTTTTCAGTTTTGCTGGAATTTGTAGCATTAATTTTTTTAGATGTCTATTATTTCTTGGGAACTTCCTAAGCCAAATAGCTTGATTTTAACCCATTCTTACCTGTTGAAATGATAAATTCGAAATGAAACACCGACTTGCCTTGCTATCATTAACTGAAAACATGGCCACTAATTTGTTTCCTCAAGATTATACTTTATATTTATTTCACCACTTGGTTTTCTTAAAGGTAAAATCCTTTAATTTTGTTGTCTTTATATTGCAACAATCCACGAAGTACTACCTACCCCTGCTTTGTCTCAATAAATACTGCAGTTGTTGACAAATGTTCTATATTTACTGAAACCAAGAAAACTGATATCACCCATTTAGTTTGGGAAGCAACACTATACATGATAAAGTAAAGTAAAGTAAAAACCAGCATTTTAAAAATGGCCTAATGTGGCTATATGTAGGAATGGCTTAACATATTGGGCTATAAATGCCTTATATCAAATTTTAAACATCCTCTTTGCAATATCCTTACTTTTAAACTAAACTGAAAACAATAGAGAGCTCTGTCCTTAAGTCTCTCTCTCTTGATCCTTAAACACCTTAAATGTCAAGTCCTTCCTTTTTCAAAAGGGAAAAAATTTTAATTAAAAAAAAAACATCTCTTTACTTCATTTTTCTCTGCAGCTACTGGCCTCAGTCCCTCTTCTCCTCTCCTTCACCAAACTTAAGAGTTGTCTCACCAGGCATCTCCATTCCCTCCCTTCCCATTAGCTTTTCACACCATTCCAACTTGTCTTCCCCTCCACTTCTCTTCAACAACAATTTTGCTAAAGTCACCTCCAAGAGTCCAAAACTCAATTCTCAACTGTATTGACTTTGATAAGCTCCTGAAACACTGTCTTTGTTTGGTTTCCTTGACATCTATCCTTCTTGTTTTCCTTCTGTCAGTCCAGTCTTTCTCAATCTAATTTGCTGATGAAGCATCCTCCAAAGCCATCAAAAGATGGCAGCATTCCTCAGAGCACTTCATCGCCCCCCTTTTATCTTCTTAGTCTATAGTCACCCAAACGAACTTTATCCATGCCTACTGACACTTATACACCTAAAATTCTCAAATAATTATTTCCAGCCCAGACTGCATCTCTGACTTAGACTAGTAACAGTCCATCCATGTCCAGTGAATGTCCCTCATATAACTCAAACTCAGTTCATTCATAACTGAACTCAAAATCTTCCGACCAACTCAGCTCACAACCACAACCACTGAAAACAAAACAAAACCTCCATCCCCACTTCGGTCTTTATTCAGGATTTCTTATCCCAGAATATGGCACCACAGCGACTTGACTGCTCATGTCAGAAACATGGGAGTCATGTCTAACACTCCGCCTTCACCATTCACCTCTTCACAGTCATTAGGTTCTGTCCATCTTTGGGCATATCTCTTACATGTATCCACTTTTTTTCTCTCCCCACTGCCACTACCACAGTCTCCTTCCTGGACTACTAGAGAAGCATGTTAACTTATCTGCCAGCATCCCTTCTTGCTCTCCCTCTGTAGATTATTTTCTCTAAAAACAAGCACATCAATACTTGTGGTCCAAATGCTTTTCCAGAACCATGCCATCCCCCATTAAAATGATGGTCTATTCCTCTTTCCTCTATTTGGGTGGGATTTGGGAGCAGAATGCAGCAGAAGTGTTGCTAGGAGACTCAAGCCTCAGTCAGAAAAGGCAGTACAGCTTCCATCTAATTCTCTCTGTCTTTGTCTCCCTAAGAATGCTTCATATTGAAACCCAGCCATCATATTTTATGGAAGCCAGGCCACATGGAGAAGCCATCTCTTTCCCCATCTCATCGCTTATTCTGGAAGAAGTTAGCTGTTACGCTATAAGAACATTTAAACAGTCTATGGAGAGGCCTGCATGGCAAGGAACTACACCCAAGGAACTACACCTCCTGCCAACAGCCAGTGAGGAACTGAGACCTCCTGCCAACACGTATGTGACTGAGCCATCTTGAAAATGTATCTTCCAATCTAATCAACTCTGCAGGTAACCAGAGCCTGATACCCTAACTGCAACTTCACCGAAGATCTTTAAACAGAACCACTCAGCTAATCCCCTCCCAAATTCTTGACTTATACAAAGCATGAGATAATGTTTGCTATTTTAGTCACTAAGCTGTGGGGTAATTCGTTCAGTAACAACAGATAATTAATACAACCCCTATGGTACACTATCGTAACACTATTTTTCCTGTTACACTTAACATATCTGCAATTTTTAAAAAAATTATTTTTTTGAATTAATGAAAGGAGGGAATTATATGTGCAGAAACAAAGCCTAACTTAACTGTTACATTCTCCACACCATGTAATGTTTAACACATAGTAAAGACTCCAGAAATATTAGTCTAATGTGTGATGCTATCAAGTGTCTTAATACTTTAATTCAAAACACAGATGTTAATTACAAATATATATATGTATGTATGTATATATATAACATGACAAATACAGGGGTGTGAGTATTTGTGAGTGTACCAAACCATTAGTACACACAGAATATACTGCACTTCTTACCAGTCCAGTCTTCCAAACTGGCTTCAGGCATAACAAAGTGACTACTTTGTGCAATTAAATGTTAAACCACTGAGCACCTGACAATGTGTGGTTTTCAGATAAATGACAAAAATCAATCATATACAAACATGGATCCATGAGAGCACATGTAGATGTGCATGTGTGTATATACACACACACCTCTTGACCATGTTTGTATTCTAAGAGCGAGAAAAGTACCTTAATAAAGCTAGCTTGACAATAATGTAAATCATGGGACACCACTTATTCAAAGGACAACTGTTAAGTGATGTCTTGACTCTGTATCAGCTAAAGAGAACAAAGTAAAATATTTACCTAGTTACATTGGAAAATTTATACTATTTATGTACCATATTTACAGTATACACTATTATATGTAATAGACTTGTCAAAACATATCAGTGTTGCTAATCTTATCAACACTGCTGCACAGAAAAGGAATATGCATATTATTAAAAAAATATCATTCCTGGCAAGGGGCAAAACAAATCCGTACCTAGTGATCAATCACAGTGCTTTTTCTCAAAAGAAGATAGTAACTGATTTTTTTCCCCTTCCCACCGAGTAACAGACAGGATCCTCTACCTTGTGGTGCAGTCAAACAGAACTGCCCTTTCACATAAAATGATAGTTTAATTCTGAGAATACTAAAATGACAGGAAAAATGAATCATTCTATGGAGTCCTCTTGCCTAATAAACCATACTCAGGGAATTTAAAAACAAATAAATAAAAATTATTGTTCATAATGTGAAACTAAATCATTGGGAAAAAATTTTACAGTCAATCTTTATCATTTATTCTTAAGAGCAGTTAAAAGGAGGACATATGGTTCATCCATTCAAATGCTAAAATAAGAACAATAAATAATGTTATGATCCAATTGTTTATATCACTATTTGCCAGAGGATCTCAGTTATTAAACTGCTACAGTTCACACAATGCTGGCATTAGATGAAACGGAGGACCATTACCTGGCAACTAAGAGTTAGAAATAACATTTCTGTATCATGGTTCCTTTGCATCCACTGGGTCTTCTTTCTAAAAGAAAATTTTGTTTGGGGAGCACTAAACAAACAGTGCACCAGAGCCTAGAGATCTGGACTTTTGCTCTGAGTAAAACTGAGTGAAGACCTGTGGCCAAGTCACTGAATCACTCTTTGATTTTACTAATAAAGCAAGAGGCTTACAGTAAGTAGGTCCATAAAAGCCCTGCCTGTTGTTGATGTATGGCTGAAGGTAGTAAGTCTTCAGGAGGAAGTTTTAACTTTGAGAATTCACTAACATAATAAAGAAACCAAGTAGGTTCATTTTTGCAGATGTACCCAAAGCACACATGAAAGTCTGAGGCATATTTGAATATTTCCAATAAGCACTTCCATGTGAGAGTAAAATTTAAAAAAAGAAGAGGATATAATAAAAACTACCAGCAGGAGGTATATATTTAATACTCTATAATATCATACTTTTTAACAAAAAGGATTTTTTTCTCCAAAATTGGCTTTATCAGTCAAAGGCTGTGTGTTTTAGCTATTCTGAAGTCCGACTAGAAAACGTTATTTATTCAAACATAGAAAAACTGTTATATGATATTGAAAGAAATTATACTATCTAGCACTGTTTTCCTTTTATATATGTGAAACCAAATTCACATGTAACTTCTGAATCCATTTTTTTTTTGGCAGTGACAAAACAATTGTCAAAATCTAGCTGAAACAGGGCCAATCCTGATAGATTTTTTACACCATGGCAAAAATATTCAATATGAAATAAGTACTAAAAACCTGCATAGTTTCTGCAAATAACCTCCCTTTCGATTAGCTGAGAATACACAGAAAAATTAGGCAGATAAGCAAACCTAGAAATACGTGAATAGCCCTTTGATTTATTACAGTAAGAAAATCAACCATTATTCTTACTTAAAAAGAAAATCTGCTAAAAGCAACCGCCTCAAAAAATAGCCCTTCAAGAAATAGGGCTACAAAAATACATGCTACTAACCACCTCTAACACACTTGAAATTGAATCTTGAATCTTCTACTAATTTCTCTGAATGAAAATGGAAACTATACAAAGAGCAATTAATAAATCAAAAGAATATAGCCTATCATAACCAAATATCTTCTAATTATTATACCAGTACTATACCAGAATATTTAGGCAGGCTTTCATCTTACCCTTTCTAGTCCATAAAGCATTACCATGATCTAGAAAAGGTAAAAAAAATGGATGTGACTGGAATCTTATTACTACCACATATCTAGCTAGAATAAAACAGAAAATAGTAGCACTTGCAATATCAAAATATAAATACATCTGAGGACAATTAATGAAGAGTGAAAAATGTATTAAAGAAATTAGAAAAGTTAGTTTATCAAAAAAAACAAATCACTGTACTTTCATGATAAAAAGCATTTATAAAGTAGCTAAGTGCTAAAGTGCTCTTTAATAATTCTAGGTATCTACAAATCCTTACAATGGTGCCTCTTACATTTCCTAAAAGAAAAGTATTAGCATGTTTTAGAGTATAAGAGTCAAGAAATCTTCACAATCAACACTGTAGTAAAAGAAAAATAAATACCGAAAGGAAGAAAATTATATTTGTTTAATGACTTCAGGCAGGTGTATACACTACAGTAAATAAAAGCAAGTTGACAATTTAATAATTCATTGGTGGCTTTATAAATAGTGAAAAGGATTATTTACTTTTCAGTTACTTGTTTTGTAATGCACCCAATCTACATAAAAAATATTACATGCCTAAGGAAAAACTTTACACTAGCATTAAATTAACAACTACTGAAGAAAATCAGGAATTAGATAGGACATTCTTTCAAAAGAAGCAGACAGATGTCAAAATGTCATAGCTGCTAAAAGAAATAACTCCCTTTATCTTTTAACTATTTTATACAAGTAGTATAAAATATGCATTGTCATAGTATTCCAATGTTAGTCTATTCAACTGATTTATATTCCCATGGGAAAATAAAACAAATTTTAACCTAGTCTGATGAGAAAGAATAACGTGAGACTGAATGACTTTGTCAAAGACTGCAAGGGAGAACCACAGCCATAATGTATCAAATTATTATTTTAAATGCAGCTCTTAAGAAATTAAACTATCACCTCTCAGTAACTGTTAATTATTTGCTTGGAAGATGCTGATCTGCCTTAAGCAAGCCCAGGGCTCTGACCTGCTCCAAGTATGCCCTTTTCCCAACCCCAAACTACTGAGGAATTTCCTTTCTCCTCCACTAGCCTCCTCACCCTGGAGATTGCCATAGCCAGGCACAATCTCTCACTCAGCTAGGACCTGGAGTTGCCCTCAAGTGCTGCCCTCAATAGTTTGGAAATGGGAAAACTTTCCTTGCATAATTAGGGCTGAAGTATACATCCCTGGATCTCTAGTGGAAGTAAGAATGCATTTTCCATCAGTAATCAGCTTTGATGCATACAAATAAAATGTCTATAGCCACTTTAAGAATAACTTACTTAGAGCAGTGCAGTATAGCAATTAAAGAGAGTGAACTATGGAGCCAGACTGCTTTGAGTTCAAATCTTGGTTCCACCTTTTACCAACTGTGTGATCCTAGACAATTATTTTCTCTCTCTGTGCCTCATTTTTCTCAATTCAAAGTGAAACAACATTTATAAGGCCGCCTTGAGACTTGGAATAATGCCTGGCATGTAGTAACTGTTCAATAGATATTGGCAGAATTAATTGCAAAGCATCCAGCCAAACTTCATGTTTGAAAAATAACTTAGGAAAACCCGTGTGAAAAATAATTGCCTGACTAGAATAGCAACCATATTTGTCTATACCACACAGAACCCATTTGTCACAACTAGTAATTTTATCACTAAAGCCAAAGTTTAAACTGATTAAATTTGACATTTGTTAAGTCCTACTTTAAAAAGTCAGACTATCTGACCATTTGGAATACAAAATACTGTGTTTGATTTAATTTTCAGTGTATGCTTGGAGAACCAGAACAAACTGACTTCTCCATTCCTATAGAAGCTTAGATAAATGCTAAGACTCCATTCAATATGGTACCACTAGTAATATATGCTATTAAAATTTAAAGTAAATTAAAATTATAGACTCGTCCCTCATTCACACTAGCCACATTTGAAGGAATCAGTTCCCATATGTGGCAGATATCAAACATTTCTACCACTATAGAAAGTTCTTTTGGACAACACTGGTATTGACAGAGCCCTGCAATAGCATCATCTCACCTACTGACCTCCATTCATGGTCTTGCCTTCCCAGTGAAAAGTGGCAGAAAGAACACCGATGCAGTGCTCCTCCAAAGGAGATAAAGCTGGAGACCAAAGCTGATCAAATGGAAGGTCTCATGGACTAACTGGAATTCCAACTCCCAATTTCTATCTCCTCATTAGATAATAACAATGTTCTACAGGTATGTGCCCAGGGGTATTTCCAAGCATAAAGGAAACAATAGATGACCAATTTTTACTTAGTTTACAGTTCTACTTAGTTCCACTTCCTCTCCTTTCTCCAGTTCAGTTTATTCTCTTTATAAAGCAATAAAAGTACTAGTAAGGTTTGCTTACCAATGGGGAGTAATAGCTAGGAATGACTAAATACTTGTTTGGGAAACAAGCTGGTCATGTTTCTCCCCATGCTATACCACCTACTGTCCAGATGAGGAAATGGGTAAGAAAGCAAGCTGTTCCAATTTGACTCAAGAACTCTGAAAACCTGATGCGTCACTTCTGTTCTTTTTCTCATCTTATTCAATAGGGTAGTGGGTATACAGGACATGATTTATCCAAATGATAATTCCACAGTGTAAAATCATCAAAAACTGTTAGAAAAGATTGTTTTATATCCCTCTTATCAAATCTGGGTCATGGGAGTTTTAGCAACTTCAAAGGACTGGGAGATCAAAATACTCCCTGCTCAGAGATGCCTCAAGCTGAATTAGCTCATTGTTTCATAACATTTCCAATGCATTATACTGCTAGAAAGATTAAAATTTCTAAATATTCTAAATTTTTCATGACTTTTAAAGTAATTTTATTCTGAAATTTGGTAATGTTAAGTACTTTTAGTATACTTCAAAGATTATTCTTCCAAAAGTTCAGTCTTTAAAGTATTAGAAGGTTCCCATAAGGCTAACATACTTGTTATTTGCAAAACACAAATGTTTTATGGTTGGGTTAACTTGCAATTAAAAGACCTAGAGAGGGTGGCCAGATTTAGAGGGTAATCTCTCTGAATTATTGCTTACAACTTCATACAAATTCACAATTATCTCAAAATAAGATTTAAAAAAAAAAGGATACCTGGTTCAACTTCAATTTCAGATAAACAAGGAATATTTAGTGTAAGTATATCTCGTGTATATTTTGGGCCATATTTATACTAACAAGCCATTTACTGTTTTTCAGAAATTCAGATTTAATTAGGTGTCCTGTATTTTATCTGACCACTCTAGGCCCAAAAATATTAGCCTTTATGGAATCTGGAAAGACAAAGACTGAAGTCAACAAAATCTGAAATCATTATCTGTATGAATAAAGTAACATAGACAATACACGGAGAGGCATGCCTTTAAAGTGAAGACACGCCTATGAGAGCAAACCCTAACTGGCTCTAATGACAGTGCAAGAGAATCTTGCTGTAGGAATTTTTTCTGTATTAGTTGTGATCAATTCTAGTTCCTGATGTTAATTTCATCCTGTTGACACAAATACCAAAGAGTGTCACTAACTTGCACCTCTCCACCCCCTCCAATTCTGGCTTGCTTTCAAAGTAAGGGACTCTGGAAATGCCTCCTGATTCTGTTCCTACTGTGGATCCTCTCCCTTCCAGCTATGGCTGCCACCTAACCCCCAAGCCCACCCACTGGTGTTTAGATGAGTGGCTCTTGGTTTATAACTACACATACAAGCCAAATCTTGGCTAAAGGCCCTTCTAAAAACTGCCAGAAGCAGTTCAAGATGTCTAGCTGAGGCTTAACTAACAAGCGAACTTGTTTTGATAAAGTCATTTGGAAAGATCTAATTGACCATTACTTTATAAACATCTTTGCTATTCCACATCTCATAATTTCATATTCATAAAAATATTTAAGTCACAGATACCCAAAAGATTAAGTTATAAAAATAGATGTTAGAGGGAGTAGAGAAAAACATACATTTATATAACCACAACAATTTCTTTAATAGTTCTGTTAACAGGAAGCTATAAACCAGGGGAATCAAACCCAAATGTTCTGAAGTGCCAAGCAGGTAATAAAAAATAGTTAAGTAAGCCAGCATACCAAGAAGAGTGAGGACTATGGTCAAACAGAGAATGCTTGCCACCCCAAAAGAGATGCTCAGTGAAGTTGCTACTCAGCTCCGTTTCACTTGACTTGTAGTAACCCATTTCACATTTGCAACCCTTCTTATAACCTCTATGCCTCCAGTGGAGTTAACGCTAACTCCAGTCTCAAGGAGAGAGGAACTGCTTAGGCATGAACTCTATGTTCCTAACATTTCATCCCCACTCCACTCACCCCACCCCACTGTGATTGATTTGATGATGAGCCCAATTAGAGTTAATGAGATGCAGTCAGACTTCTGAAGAAATACTGCGGCCAGGACACTTATACACTATTTCACACTGTACCTGAACCCAAAGGGAGATACTAGCTTGGGACATACTAGCAAGTTATCTATGACCACACGAGAAAAATCTGTCAAATACTGGAGTTAACTAGGAGGAAACAGAGCTAGCAGATGGAGAAGTAGTCCGAGGCTGATGGCATGCCTGCGGTTGAGGGCATGCCCAAGGTCGACTCTATCATGAGTTTTCCAGTTATGTGAAACACTTACTCAGTTGTGCCATTATTCAGTTTGCCCACAAATTTATGTTTTTCTTAAACTACTACGGTTTGAGTTATTCTACAATTGCAACCAAATGAGTCCTGATACAGACACTCAAAGACAATTTTTTAAAATAACACAAACACAGTGCTTAGACTGGCTTATAAATTGCCAGTTTAAGTATATGCAAACTTAAACTCTTGGATTTTATTTTAAATTCTTTTGCAACATTTTCTTTGTAAGGTACAGTCTACCTTAAGATTTAACACACAAACATCAGCCTTCAAAACTGCATTTGGCACAAGGCCAAGAAGCAATAGCAGCCTCGGCTGTCATTTACAATATAATATATATTGCTTTTTTCATACAACAGCCTATATATAATGCTTTGGCCTCTTTAAAAACAAACAAGCCCTAAGCATTGTGCATACAACACAAGCATAAATTGACAAGTACTCCTCGTCACAGAGCATTGTGTTAAACAGATCATCCTTACTCTTCACCCCACCCTGATGTACATTCAAACACACATTCACATTTGATGCCACCAGAACATGTAAGGCAGTGTGATGAACAACATGACCTTTGGGATCAGGCAGACCTGTGTCTGAATCTTATTTCCATCATTAATTTTATGTCTTTAGACTAGTTACATAATCTCTCAAAGATGTATTCTTTTCATTTCTAAAAAGATGCTATCATCTCCCTAAGAGAATTGAGAAGATAACACATGTAGATTATCTAGCAAAGTACCTAGCATAGTCAATAATAGCTGTTGCCTCAAATGGGCATGCAGAGCTGTAATTAAGTGACACATGTCATAATTCAACACATAGAAAAAAGTAAATGGCAAGAACAATGTACAAGACATCTTGGAAAACAGTCTGGTTCTATTTTGTATTACGTGCAAACAAATTTTATTTTACAGGAGTTTTAAATATTCAAACTTATTGTTCAAAACAGCAAACTAATTTACAGCATTAGTCACATCAAAATTCAAAAACTGGGTAACTAACCCTATCCAATTTCAAGTGTACATCAAAGCCAACTTTATTAGATTAAGTCAACTTTTATATCTTGAGACAACTATTATCCTTCCTGGGAGTAAGTTCTTAGAAAATAAGACATACTAATTTGAATTAGTTATTTAAAGTTATTTACAAAGTACTTCTATAAATGTCTATAGTGAGAACACCACATTTGCTCATTAGAGGCTGTTTGAAACATGAATATCAGTATGCCAAGGTTATCTATAACGAGATAAAACATTTACAAATGTAAGCTCGCATTTGCTTAAAAGGTGTTAATACACAAAATTAAACTCATGACAAATGACATTTCAGCTCTGAAAACCAATGAAAATATACTGAAGTCCAACACAAACTCCTTACTAAAGTCCTCACTAGGAATCCTAATTAAGCCAACTATATGTCCTCTCATAAAAGTGATGTTCAAGATATACTTTCCACTCTCAAAAAGAATAGACACATCCCCTCTCAAACAAAACTTAAGCAGTATTTGATACTAATATGAAGAATCAGTGGCAGAGATACATATGTTTCGAAGCCAAATTCTTTGGAAAACAGCCTGTATTTCTTTACTGGGTTTTAAGCTTTCTTTTGGCTCTTTCACATCTACTACCAAGAAGGGTTATCA
Organism: Manis pentadactyla; assembly: GCF_030020395.1. Taxonomy (NCBI): domain Eukaryota; kingdom Metazoa; phylum Chordata; class Mammalia; order Pholidota; family Manidae; genus Manis; species Manis pentadactyla. The sequence continues at coordinate 55,375,396 of NC_080024.1, forward strand.
ATATTCCTTTAACAAACTAGAATGTGCCCTACTTCTTGAAATCTATGCACAAGAAAAAGAGGTGAAGAATAAAAGACAAGTTAATCCATGGCAGATGAAGGACACAGGGCAAACATTCTAAAGGCTGTTCAATACCGTAGCTGCTATTGAGCTCTTAAAAAGTGGCTAGTCTGAATTGAGATACGCTGTCAAATGTAAAATATAAACCAATTTCAATGATACTGTACCAAAAAATTTTAAATAGTTAATAGTTTTATATTATTTACATGCCGAAATAATAATTTTGGGTATGTGGCTTAATAAAATACATTAAAAATAATTTCACATTTAAAAAATTTTTAATGTGGCTACTAGAAAAAATAGTACATGTGGCTTGCATTATATTTTTATTGGACAGCATTATTTTAAATCATGGCATGTAAATCTATGAGTCTATAGGATTTTCTTCATTTGTAATCTTTAACAATAAAAAAGATGTATCACACTACCTCTCAGGATGCCTTGCTAACAGCAGTGAATAAAACAAACCTTGATTATTATAGATATATTAATACATATTATACTATATAATACAAATATATAAAATATAGATTATACTTAGAATTAGATCAGAAGACAACACTGTGTTGTTACTAATGTACTAGTTCTTTAACCATTCAGCCAAAAACTGATACACAGTTTCATTAAAACAGAAATCCGTGAAACCCATTCCAAGAGGTGGTTAGCAGGCCAATCATAAAGTCAACCTAATTCCTAGAATTTAATTTGCCAACTAGGTGTGGAAGGCCATGTGTACTTCCAACTAATGCCAACTGAACTTCCATGATTCCGTATTGCCTGTTGCTTATGATATTCAAGCCCCTCAATCACCACCATACACAACAGCTAGAAAAATACAACTTACTTGCAGTTGAAAGGCAGAAACAATCCAAATGTTCACAAATGAATGGATTAAAATATGCCAAATGTTTTTATTGTACATTGTATATTTTTTGAAATGCTCAATAATTTTGCTTTTCTATTGTTGCAGTGTATCAGAAGAATGAGAACTGCCATTCTCTGCAGTCCCATAAAAAATTTCCTTTGTTTGAGGAGGGTTATTCCCTTCTAATAAATGAATTCTAATTGTTCTACAATTTTAATACTTCTGTTCATTGATGAGATTAGATGATTGTCATTTTGACAGTACTGGTATCATGCCTGGGCATTTAATTCACACTTGCCTTAAAACCTATGTAAGGAAGTTTCTGTCTTTTCCTATGCTCTAGAATAAAAGGTAACAGAGAAAAGATTTAGCACTTCGAAGTTTAAAACATTTTATCTACAAATCTGTAGAGAAAAGTATTTAATAAAACTATAAATTTTTTAAGATTGTTTTACAAATAATCTATGTTCAAATGAATCATCTACTGATTATCTGAAGAGACTTTTTAAATTTCTTGTTTTTAAATAAAAATAGATACTTGTGAGATTTGTAGAGGTCTGGTGCTTTTGCTTTTAGCTCATGCCATCTTTCTCAAAAGTTGCATCTCATTAAGGTCTGATTTCCTTTTATTATTTCTCAGCTGTTAGTCCTAAAATTTCATTATCTTTAGTTACACACGTACACATATGCACACACACACACACACACACCTCTTAATGATTAGCTGACTCCGCCCACACTTTTACCAATACTTGTGCATTATGACATAGGCAATCAGAGTACAGGCAGTGCTTAAGTTAAGAAATAGCTAGCCATTAAAATCGAGTAACCAATGTGATCACTTGTTCTCCAGCTTCAGAAAGAATAAATAGCATTTCATTATCTCCTCTCCCTCTTCCTTCCCCACTCTCTCCATCCCAAATAAAACCTTAAGTCTCAGAGGCCTACTTCTCAAAAAATGATTAGGAGTCTGCTAGTGCCTGAACCCTAAGGCATGCTTATTAAAATGCACAGTGCCAGACCACCCTTGGACTAACTGAATCAGAATCTTTGCTGTGGACAACTGTTGATCACAAGAATCTCTTCATCCACCAAACCCAACCAGAACACTGTGCACATACACAGCAACAGAGTAAGGTGATCCTATAGTCTGTCATACTATTTGGGGAACTTCCAAAGTGAAAGGAAATGCTATTAATAATTACACCAAGAGAACAGATATAAACCAGGATGTATGGTCAAAGCGGGGTTCCTGAGGTGCTCTACACTTTGAGAATTTGGATAGTTTCAGGACCACTTTCAACTAGTAAGTTCATTAAAATTATTCTAAAATATAGTGCAAGGACTGAAAATATAGACAAACATAAGATCCATTCCCAGTCCTGATGCCCAGTCCAGCTGGGAAGAAGGGGCACATGAAAAGAGGTGATAAGTAGCAGAGAATAAATAATATGTAACTCTCTCAAAAGAGGGATGTGCAGGGAAGGTTTTAAAAGAAAATGCAGGATTTCAAATGGTTCTCAAAGGATCAGGGCTGTCTGAAGGATGAAAGCCATTCTAAGCAATCAGAGAAGATGACAAAGATGCAAAGCTGAGAAAACCCACGTTATGTGTGGAAGGTGACAGACCACTTTTGCTAGAGCATAGGACTTCTATACATAACAGAACATAAAAATAAAAATAAGTTAAAGCCAAATGCAGAAATTTTTAATGGACAATCACTGAGATTTCTGAAGGAATCCCATAATCAATAAACAGCTGTGATGCAATATGGTAAGTGCCTAGGGGGATGAGCAGCAGTAGAAAATGTAAGGGTGAACAAAGAATAGATACCACACATAGGAGGAAACAGCAAACACTACAGAAGAGTTATTAAGAGAAAGAAGAGACACTTCAGAAACATCAGAAAAGAAGTTGAAAGAGATCTAAGAAGGTGGTCACTTAAAACAAAAAAGAAATTAAAAGTCATATGAAGAAAACATTCATAGCTACAAGTACCAAATAACATTTTTGACATAGAGGAAAAGCCAGATGAAAAAAAAAAAAAAGAAGTACAAGACAGAAAAGTGAAGAAGTCCATATATGGATATATATGATTTGATAAACTAAAGATAAATGGGAAGCCAAATAAATAGTGGATAACAAGGAGAGAAAAGATGGAAGAATTAAATGAGCTTTTAAAAAATGTTTTGGGAACAGGAAGAAGTTTACAACTAGAGATTAGAAATAAAAGTTCAGTTTGCAGCAATAGGTAGCAGAAAAATCCTGTTAAGAACATAGGTTTTCCTGTAAATAAAATAAAATTCACTCATAAAAAGATCAAAGGAATATTCAAAGATACATATTAGAAAGAGAATGTGTGCATGTTAAGTTTATGCATAAAGTTCAATTTAGTATGAGATTTCAGAGTTGGAGGGGATGTAAAAAGTAAAATGGTAGAAAAAAATTTTTTTGCATAGAAGACAAAATTATACATGCAGTAAAATCACACACATTTGGTCAACATAGATTTTACAAAAAAAATGTATTAAAAATTATATATTATTCGAAGCAATGCTATACAAAAATAGTTATTACAGCATTATAATTTGCTATCATACAATGTGGAATCTATACCAGTAATTTGCACCTGGAAGTGATAAAACCCTACACCTCCTGAAACATTTGGAAATGGGAAGAGGAGAAGTTTCTGGTGGTCACAATACTAGGAGGGACCCCTGTAGCATTTAGTTATTAGCAAAGTCCAAGGATACTGATTGGCTTCCAAGGAAAATCACAACCCAGCCCAAAATGCCAAGGTGGCCCATGATGAGAAACACTGGAAGTAGACAAAGAAGGTTGCTTGTCTTACATATTTAGATAACAGTGTTCATTTTTAAATTCAACTCTTGTGATAAATTAACTTGATTCTAATATCTCTGATCTATTTTAATTGAGAGCTTAAAAACAGAACCAGAGTTCTAATAAAGGTATTTTAGTTATTCTAATGCTAAGACTTATGAATTACCCCCTGATGAATGATGAAGAGGTGGCTAGGAGAATGTCATGTTTAAAACAATAGCTTTGTAAGTATTCAGTTTTCGAAATAATACCTAGGGTAATTGTTAAGTTGAATGCAATGTGTTTGCATTATTTTACCACAAAACATGTCCATGCACTTTTTATACATCTAAAGTTCCTAAGGCAAGGCAATTTAAGTTGGACATTTATTTAAAACTAACAATGTCTGTGAGGATCATAATGGCAATATACTGACATACTACAATGATTTAAAACACAACAAACAAGAGTTCACAAAGATTCTAAAAAGGATATTAGGAAACCAACTCAGTATTTTGAAAAATAATAATAAATAAAACTGGTGAACAAGGGAAAGCATTAGCACTCACACGGCCTTCACTATGTAACTTACCCAAATGGGTAATCAAACAGATGTGGTTTCTCTTTAGAAATGTATTCCAGTGGCTGCTGACATCACAAAAAGTCAACCAGATCTTATGTGTCCCCTGATAGGAAAGCACTCTACTACCTATGAAGCAGTTTTGAAGGAAAGAAGGAAAAAGAAAGGAAGTGGGAGTAGGAAGGTAAATCAATCCTGAATTTGATCAAGCCTCTAGACTGAACTTTCAAATGTACAGGAAATATACTGAACACAAGGAAAGATATTAAACTATGCCACAGGTACGGAATAAGGAAAAACCAGACTCAGAAACTCAGCTAGTTTTCATTAAATAAATTACAAAAATGGAAAAATAAGGTGGGGGAATTAACAAATTAGGAGAGAGATAAACTAGTCTAATCTATCAACTAATCTCAATGTATCTATTTCATTTGGATACAGATTCAAATAAATTGCAGAAGGAGGGGAGGGGATTGTCTAGGACACCCAAGAGACATTTGTAAATTTGAACAATGACTGATTAAGGAACTCTGATAAAAACTTCAGTGTGTTAATGACACTGTGGTTTGGTTAAGAGTCCTTACCTTTTGAAAACTCACACTGAAATATCTGTTTTTTAAAAATGCAGATGAAATGATGTCTGAGATTTGCTTCAAAATAATATGGGAGGGTGAAATGGATAGGGTTATAGAAGAAGTAAGATTGATCAAAGGTTGGCAACTACTGAAACTGGGCAAAGGCTACATGGGGCTTCACCATACTATTTGTTTACTTTCCTGTTTCAAGTTTTTCATAATAAAAAGCTAATTAAAAAAATTTTTTAAGAAACCTCAGCAAGAGGGAAAAGCAATCATTTGCAACATATTTATTTTAGGGTTTAAAAAGAACAAAATGAGTACTTGGCATAGTCCTCTAATGACTTTGTAGATAGATATTAAACACTTGAGAAGATATAATAACTATGTCTTTTAAAATTTCAAACACACACTAGTGTAAATAAAGAAAATCTACAGGTACACTACTTAAAACTGCCATTGAAATCCACATGGATCACATGCACCTAAACTTGTGTTCAAATCATTTAAATGCCCAATTTTTTCCTTATTGTGGCAGCAGGTAAATTAACTGCAAGCATATATATCATAAATCCAACAAATATTACCAATGCCCTTAGAAGCAAGTGTGAAACAGAAATAAAATCATACAGCTAAGGCCTTATGGTGCCCTCTGCATTTTGATGTTGCTACTGTTTAAACTGAGAAGACTACAGAAAGCAATAGGAAGCCATAAAAAAATATGTAGCCACAATCTTCTGAGATCAATTCCCTTGGGGACCCTGAAAAAATGGCTTCTTGACCTACTAAAATTTAATGTGAAAAAATGATCCATTTGTAAAGGACCTATAAGATTGTAAATGGCAAAACAAACTACAAATAACCACCCTCAGAAAGGAAATGAATGGTGTTTATGAAAGACGCATGGATGTAAAGGGAGGATCATCATGATGATTTATAAGTAAAGGAAAATAAAATAAAAAGGTAACAAAATTCATGTTTCCCTAGGCCTTTCATTCAGAACAAAACATGTGGAGCTATAGTCCCCAAAGCAATTTTGGTCTAGAGATGTCTTTATTTTTCCCCAGACAAGCTAGAAGTTAAACAGAATGACAAAGTGTATTTGCTCTAGGGGAGTGAAGCAGCAAAGAAACTTTGGAATGGCATGACTGGTCCCAATCCCTCCAAAAATAGGCAGACTAAACCTCCGGCAATGAATGAAGACAGTAATTATTACAATTCCTTTCAAAGGTTTTGTTTGTTACAAATAACCATAAAACAATCATGTACATCAAGGACAAAACTGGGGACTGGGATTTTAAAAAATTTAATGACCTTAGAAATTTGATCCTATTGCTACTATTCTTAAAGTTAATCACCTCCTAATAACCATCACATCCAGATGCTATAAACAAGATTTACCTATACCCTCTTAACAAAACTTATGAAGTATCAACAGAGATAAATACCTCGAACCTTTAGAATTTAACTTTAATACTGCTTTTAGACAAGATGCAAGGCACAGATCTGATCTGTAAAACTCATTAGTTTCACTAATCAAAAATGAATTATATAAACCTAGCAGGTCACCCTGAGTACATTAGGCCTGTTTTGCTAAGTGAACCAGCAACTTTTTCAAAGAAACTCGTAAGGAAAAGGCAAATTCCCACACTAATAAATGAGAATAATCTTTGTATAAATTCACAAATTTAGGAAAAATGGTACTTAAATAAACTATGAAGTTATATGATAAAAGATAAAATTAGGAGGATCTAATATTAAGCCAAATGTTTGTAAAAAGTAAGATCTGGTACCAGTATTAACAAAATGTGTTTTTTTGTTGCTGGGAAATCAGCATCAAAATTCTCCTAAAATCCTATTTGACTGGGGCTTTTCTCCATAAAGCTAGAAATTCTCATCTGCAGATTTTTTTTTCAATTTCAAAGCAATTCATAAACACGGACTGCTTCACAATACCCCAGAGAAAAAAACAGAGGTAGATTTAAAGTTATTCCTTTGCCCACAGGAGAGCCATACACAAAGAACTACAAGACAAAGAACAAAGATTTGTCTTTTCAGTTATGATCCTATTCAATCCCAGATCATCTTTCCTTACAGGTAAAGAACAGGGCCAGAGAACTGGCATCTTGTGGAATGTTCCCTGAAAAGAAAAGCCTTCTAAATTTTTTTTTTTTAAAGTAAAAGCCTAGCACCCCCAAGCCAAAGAAGGAACCTCTTCTTTCTCCAGCTCACCATCTGGACCTTTCTTTACTTGCGAAATTCTACAACCCTACAGAAACAGTGTTATTGATCCTTCAAGAAACTAGAAGCGAACAAATGGGACATACCTACACACTAAGCATGCACCTACATACCCATAATCAATTCTGAATGCTTTTAGATTTCTGAAGTAGCACCGTATAAAAACTAAAGTGCTTACTTTCATGTCAAAAATACGCCTAAATTCTGGCAATTTGGCTTTGTTATGTATATATACTATATAGTAACACTGGGAAATTTTCTCAGCAACTCTCAGATGTAGTTTTGAAACCATTAACAAAAATGATACTTCATATATAGTCATTTTTGGAATTCAACAAGACAGTATATTAATAAGCTAACTATACTATGGAATCCAGTGGAGTGCCAGGCTTGGTGCTCAACTACTTCTTTTCTTTTGAGGTAAGAGTGGAGGTCACTGAGTATTCATGGAACTATATATCCTTTGTGACAGAGAAATTGATCTGTCACTGAATACCCATACACTCTCCCATATCTTCCAGCCACCTTGCACTGAGTCAAGGCCATGTGATTAATTCATGACTTATTTCCAGACCAAAGCACTTAGAAGCTGGCACATGACTCTCCAGCTCTCTTGCCTGGCCACACGTTCCAAATGGCAGAGCTACAGGATGCAAGCAAGCACCGATCTGAGTTGACATAAGGAAGAGCTACCCAGGAGAGTTCCTGGATCTACAGATCTACAGTGGACTACATATGAGCAAGAAAAATAAACCCTTTTATGTTTATATGTTATAAGCCTTCTAGGTTTGTTTGCTAATCTAACATAGTTAGCAAAATTTAAGGTATCCTTTTATAGCCTACTTGCACTAAAATGCTGCAAGACTAAAATGCATACATAAAAATGGTAGTCCTGGGTATTGAAAGATACCTTCCTTTCTGTAAAATTTTGTATATCTAGAACAAATGGAATGACTAAAGATAATATTTGATAGCAAAGAGGAAAAGTAATCCAAGATATACAGAACAACTTAAAAAGAAACTGATATTTATAGTTTCACCTTAAGGGAAAAGAACTCTAAAATCGAGTCAATTTTTTTTTCTAGTTAAGCACACACGAAGTTACACAACAATAAAAAAAAGCAATGATCCAAAAAAAACAATTGAGAAACTGTAAACAGCTATTAGGAAACAGGTAAAAGAAAGGAAAGCAGAGCAAGACTTCAAAACACCCCTTCACCATGAGTAAGCAGCTACAGTACTTTGTCACTGCAGAAGTAGTACATGGCTACCAATGCTTACACACAGTTCTGGAACCCCAGAGGCTCTAAAAACCCAAAGTTTTCCTTCTAAGTTTGGAGCAAAAGAATTTGGCATCTACAGCAAACATGAACTAACCTGTACTACCTGCAGTCTCCATTCACCCTATCAGTACGAACATTCATACATTTCTGGTGTAGAAATATGAATATGTTTGATTATGGAGTATTTCCCCAGATCCCACTGCAAGTGTTATATAAAATATAACACACACATCATATTCCCTTCCTAAAATCTGAAAACTTATGCACTCTGAAACACATCTGGCCCCAAGGTTTTGAAATAAAGGATTGTCGGTTTGTTACAATAATAAAAGTGAATTATCTCAGTATTGTCTTAAAGACAAAAATGAAAACCAAATGAAGAGCATGGCTTTCTAACCTGTCTGTAATCCAATCAATGTAGAACTCAATTCTGATGATTTTCCAATGTATTTCTCCTTGATGGTACTTCATTCAATAGTTTAGGTAGAACACAGATACAACCAGCCTAAAACTACATCATTTTGGGGGTATAATTAACTGTAAGAAGACTGGAAAGAAATAAAAATACTGCCAAAAGCATTTCTGGCCTCAACAGACCTTAGTTTAGCAAGTACTCAAGATAGTCACTCCTGTGGTTTCACATAAAAAAACAACACAGGCATTATGCTAGGTAATATAAGATAAATGTAAACTAAGTAGTAGAAAGTCAGGACATCAGCTTTAAGGGAGTTGTAGGAGAATGTATTAAGCAGGCATCACAAAAAGAAAATGGTAAGAAAGTAAATATGCAAAAATCCAGGAGGCAAGATATCAGAACAAATATCTACAGCAACCTTTCTTAACCTCAGCACTATTAACAATGTAGTCCAGATAACACTTTGTTGTGGAAGGTTGTCCTGTACCTTGCAGGGTATTTAGCAGCATCCCTGACATCTGTCATTAAATGTCAGCTGTGGTCCCTCTTCCCCTAGAAGTAAAGTGAAAAGTGAAAGTGTCCAGGCATTGCCAATTGTCCCCTCAGCTTTTTTGGGGACAAGATGGGTAGTAGGGAGGCAAAAATTGCCCTTAGTTGAGAACCACTGATCTGGAGGCAAAAAAAGATTAAAAGTTTAAACATACTGATTCTTCTAAATTATATTAAAATGCCAAATATTCTTCCTTGGCAAAAGCAGTAAGGGAACAACAAAAAAGTCATTTCTATTTCTCCAGATCTCAAGTGGTTTTATCATATGCTTTTAATCTACATTTTGTAGGAAAGAGGAGAATGGCAGATCAAGTTCTCCATTCTCAACCCGAATGCCTTTACACTCCAAGCAAGAAAGATTAGTTCATTTCCTCATAACTAAATATATCCATCTGTTACAGCAGCTCATTCAAGGAGGGAATAGGTACCAATTGGTTATCTATACGAAGCAACAAAATTCCAGGGTCTTGCTCTAAGCTGCAAAAGTCTTGCATGTAACCACGTAACTTTTTAAAGACAGTTTTCACCCACTTTCTAATTACATTATCTGCATTGAACTTATTAATAAATCCCTAATAAAAATGTGACCTTTCTGGGGGAAGAATATTGCTTTTTCAATCACATTATTCTTCTGGGAAAAGTTTTTACTTAAGACAGTACTGAGTTTTTGCATTGCATTGGCATATAAGTCAGTCAGAATAAGGTAAATAATTAGACTTAACTGTGATTATCAATTTCCTTTTATAAGGAAAAAGGTGGCTTAATGCCTTTAATAATCATTAAAAATTACAGATACAAGATAAGTAAAGAATATATAGGATATTCAGTAAATTTTCTCTTATCCAAAGTCATTGTTTTGCCTGAATTTCTATTATATATCCTGTCAATTTGATTGACTTCACTTTTAGTTTAACAGATCTTCACTTGAAAAGCACTGTATAAAGGAAGAGATACAAAAGTATATGTAAGACAATCCTCATTTCAAAGGAACACTAACTCTTACAGAAGGTAGACAAGTAAATAATTATAGTACACAGCATTAATATGTTGTATTATGCATTACAGCTGTGGTGAAGCAACCATTAGCATATTGAAAAATTGACATTTAAAATTATCAGTAATACCCAAGTTCCTGCAAAAGTCTTCAATGATAGTTGAGGGTCAATACGGATGCCAAAATTTAGTTAATTAATAATAAAATAGTAAGAACTGTCCATTGGTAGATGACAACAGTACGGTGGGATGGAAAACACCCTCAGTCAGAAGAGTTCTCCATTTATGTTTTCCAAATCAAGCTTCCAATTAAGATTTAATTTTTATAAAAAGGGGGTTCAAAGATTTTTTTTTGAGAAGTTAAAATTAAAGAGGACTAGATGACTAATGAGATGCAATTTCATTTTATAAAATAGAGTACCTTCACAAAGCATATACTGTCTGGTATAAACAATACCAAATGTATAGGTAAAAAAGAAAAAACCAATCTACACACACACACACACACACACACACACACACACACACATATATATATATATATATATATATATATATATATATACACACATGGGGGGTTAAAATCAAGTGCTGTATAAGCAACCAATTAAGCTAGTAGATAAAACATGTTATTTTGATCATTAGCCTTCATATACCAATTAGAAAAAACTTCTAAAATCTAATACATCACAGACAAGGAAAGACTGCTTGTCTGGGTAGTTGAGTTGGTAAACTATATCAATTCAGAATCAAAGTTTTATAAATATTGATATTTAATTTTCAGTAAAATTAAATTCTTATAATAGGACATTTAAAAAGAAAAAACATAACTATCATCCTTATTTTAAAAGTTTTCATTTTAATTTACTGGACAGTCAAGGCACTCTCTTGAATTAAGTTTATTAACCTCATGCATATGGGAATATACTATTTATTCATTTTTGGCCTATGTTCTTAGGTTAATTTGCTTTTTTACTTAAGTTTCAGAGAACTGCTTCTTACTGACACCAAAAAGAAAATTTTTGCTTCATGTGTTCTCAATAAATACTGCTGAACTGACTAAAATGAAATTACTCCCATAGAAGAAGGTTGATGCATTGGAGAAAATGCCAGCACCAGTAAGGGCAAACTGCTAAACTGCCTCTCCTTCTTTAACCCTGTAGTGGCCACTTTTACTGACCCAATCTAGTTATAAAACTTTAAAACATAGTAACTCACTTAATCCTCACAACAAACCTACAAAGGGGAGTACCATTTTAATCTCCATTTTACAGCAAAGAAAACTGAAAGACAAATATTCCATAACTTACCTAAGGTAACAGCTGATTTAGTGGCAGACCAGGGATTTCAACCCAAACAATCCAGCTCCAGCACCAGTACATTTCAAACCTCAACATACATGCAATTCACCTAGGAATCGTCTTGATATTCAGATTTGATTCATTACTTCTGCAGTGGGGAGGCAAGATTTTGCATTTCTAATAATCTCACCTGTGATGCAGATGCTGCTAGTCTGAAGATCACCCTTTAAGCAGCAAAATTCTAGTGTTAGTCTAGAAAATGGTGCAAAATGGGGGTAACCCTCAAAGGAGGTAGAGTTCATACACAGACAACTAAGGATATGAGTAAATCAGGCGTTATGTACTTCTGGTTTAGAAGTTAATTGCTGCTTTTATTACATTTTTTTTTAAAGAAGGAAGTTAGCAAAATGTACAGGTATTTTACCCACTGTCTGGTTTTGCAAGTGAACCTATTATTAATATTGATACGGTAATACCTCTGTCCAATATAAGGCCTTTCCCACATCGAAAAAGTATTTACAAATACCCCTGAATACAACTTTCTAAACTTTTGCCTCTTGTAGTACATATGGTACCTATGAAAGGACAAAGATGCCCTCTGGGAAACATATGGTACATGTATGTCTTAACAGCACTTTACTCAACAATTCTAGTCAGTAACTTTCTCTAAAAACAGGTAGGGAAATGCCCAGCACACAATTTCCCTTCATTCTCCTTGGTCTACCTACCATTTATACCCTCACCTAGGATATAGTTTGTAAAGAGTGGAAATTGAACCCACTAAATAAATATTATATCCTTGTTTAAGATGCTTTGGCCTGAGGCACTCTACTACTTAAAAACTGAAATGCCATCAAATTATTGGAAATAACATTTTATCAAACTTTTGTACTATCAGGAAAAGAAAAATCAATACTATCAAAATATATTCAAACATGTTTATAGCCATACACTTCATTCAACAACAAAGTCTATCCTAAGACCACCCTGGGTGTACACATATTAGACATAGTTATATACTAACTAAAGAATATTTTATTAACTAATATAGGAAAGGATTTAAAAGAAATCTTCATCTCGTCTGAGTAATTTTGGTTTTGCTTAGTTTTCCTGTATTTCATTCAATTTTCCCTTGAATGTACAGATATACTTTACATTTCTTCCCTAAGAATTAAATCTGTCACATACTTTGACAAATTTGTAAAAATCATATTCAAAGCTATAATGCAATTCTGATTAACTATACAGGACAAAAGTCTAAGTCTAAAGTATTAGTTTCATAGACTTTAGGCAATATGAATCCTCATATTCCAGAGTTTATTAACATAGAATCCCATTTTTAACTATAACATAATAAGAAATTTAAACTGTACAATCACTGGAAAGCTAAAATTCTGACCGATGTACCTGTGAATTACAAGAATACCACAATCTGTCACATATCTAACATGAAGGTAAAAATACAATATAAATTCAGACTTTACTGTCAAAATTCTAAAATCTACCCACTAAATATTCAATATTCCAAATTCCTGCTCAAGGACAAGGACTAGACCTTCCACCCAAAAGAATATGAAGACACTACCAATAAAACACACAAAAGTATCTGGACAGTTCATATATCAGACATAAGGAACACTGTCCCCAACTAGTAAGAAACAACTTCTCCCAGTCCCCTATTGAGGTTCATTTTTTTTCCTTAATAATTCACACAGCTACAAAGAAACTCACATATTAAAAAGAACCAGAGAACTAAAATATGTCATCTGCCAATAGTTGACAGTCATCAGAAGTTGTGACAAGGGAAAAGATGTATTGTTTACACCAAGTCCAAAAGTTTACTATTTTACTTGTCTAATCACTAAATGTGAAGCATTTCATTGAATGAAATGAAATCTGGTATACAAAAGGAAAAACAAACACATTAAACTTTCTATCTCTTGGAAAAATTCTACTTCCTCTAAAATAATCCTCAATGACTGTGGAATCATTCCTAAACATGTAGAGCGTATTTCTTCAGGAACTGCGACACTAAACTATTGCTCTAAGGGAATTCAACACGTCTTCCAGGTCTCCAGACTTACGCATGTACACTAGTTTGTGCCATTTGAAGAAAACCACCAGAAACCTTTAAAAATGTTTGGCCTTAAAGGCAACTTTAAAACATCTAACAGTTTTTAATTGATAGATCTTGACATCTTCTGTAATGGAAAAAATCAGAATACACTCTTAAGTGATTCTTCTAGAGGGCAAATTTAACCTGACCTCCCTAAATGGCTACAGATTTGACACACCATTTAGTAAGCTGGAAGGAAATACTTTGATAAAACATCACTTTTCAATAGAAATATCATACAAGCCACATATATAATTTAAAATTTTCTAATAAACAATAAAATGGTAAAAGTGAAATTTTAAAACTTATTTTGTATAACTCAGTATACCCAAAATACTATCATTTCAACATGTAATAATGTTTAAAAAAAAAACAAAACAGTAAGGTATTTTACATTCTTTTCCTCCTGCTAAATTTTCAAAATTCAATGTGTATCTTACACTTACAGCACATCTAATCTGGGGCTACAACTGAAGCAGTCAATAGCCACAAGTGGCCAGTGGCTTCATTACTGGACAGCATAGCTCTTTAAGTAATAATACTTGGAGATCTGACATACCACTACCTGTTTAAAATAAGCTTATATTCATGTTTCCTTTTTGAACTGAAATGGGTGACTACAAATATGAGCAAAACTGTTAATTCAGGAATAAATCAGGATCGGATCACCTTATCTAAGGATCCAGTTAACAGAAGTGTTAAGAGGAAATTGGACTGTACCGTATTACATCTCAAACAGACTTCAGAGATAGGTCTTATTACATGCGAACACAACTTGTAGCAAAAATACAGGTAAGACAAGAAAACATTTTCATATCGAACCATAACACTGCCTTATTTCTAGCAGCCACTCTCCTTGAGCACATGGTTGTATGCAAATCACCTGTAAGACTGTTTTTCTAAGTTTGATAAATTTTGGAAGCTATATCATCACTGTTGAAAACAGAACACTAAGTAAGATGAATTGAAAAAAATGTTTCACGAAAAAAATTATCAACCAGTTATTCTTAATGCACCTTATACCAACCAACAATCTTAAATTATTCTACATGAATTTCACTGAAATGAATTCTTCCCACAAATACAATTCATTTACTGCTTTTCATACATATTTCAAGTATTAAATTACTAAGAATTTTCCCAAGTAATTAAGACATTTGATTAAAATGTAATCCCATGAAATTAAAGAGTAATGCATTCTCTCTAGCAAACAACAACTGAAACCATTAGCTTAGCACATAAAATTTGTCCTTGAGGCAAGTTACTGAATAAATCAAACAAAAACTATACTCTCGGTTACTACATTTACATTAGGTCAGTTCAGTCTGCACATAAGCAGTAACTTTAAAGCTTAGCAAAATTTTAGAAGTTCCCGCAATATACTTCTGAATAAACACACTCTACAGAAATGTTAAAACAGAACAAAAATCAGCACCATTCACACTAATCTCAGTACAGAGCATAAAATTAGTATATTCTTCAATCCAAATGTATGATTCAGGCTAAAAAGTATCTTTTTTCTCCCAAACTTATTTAATTCACCTTAGACAATTTGTGTTTAATCCACTTGCAAAGCTGAAGAGAAGCAAATGTAGCCTCTTGCAGCACACCATATCCAAGGACAATACATTAATCTCTCGATGTTTTTCCACAATTTGAAATCAAAACAACAAAATTCATTTCTTACCTGCAGTTAGGAGGAGGATCAAGGGTTATTTCAGCTAGCTCCTTCTGAATTCTGTTAGTGAAATGAGAACAGACAAAAAGGATTTGAGACAGCCTACAGAATAACCGGGGAATCACACTGCCCTCTACCACCATGCAGTTAAATGCAAGGCTGGCTCTGCCTTCAGTAATGCTAACATGGCTGCTTCCTCTTTGTTCTCAGAGGCATAACCCAAATCCCTGAGCAGAAACTTTGCAGCTTTTTTTCTCACTTGCTACTGTAAATAAGTAAAACATTTACACCTGATTTGAGAAGTAGTCCTCCACCAGTACTCCGTAAAGGATATAAAATCTATTTTAAAACACTTTTTACTAAAGAAATTCTCTTTTCAAGCTTATATGCAAATGAGACAAGAAGGGAGGAGGAAAAGCACTAGAATATTTGACAATGACTTCAAGTCACCTTTACAGAGGTAAGAATTAATATGCTACTACATGAGCCAATGAACAGTTCTGACAACATTTTACATGTAAAAAAAAGTTTAAAATTTACAAATATCTGTAATAGTGTAAAACTTCCAAAGAACTAGGCATTCTCATTTAACCAATTGTTTTCCCTGATCTCAAGTATAGAGCTTAAACTTAATGAATTTGGGGGGAAAGGAAATAGTAAGATACTATTGTCTTGATACAAATAAGATACAAAGTCTTGAGTTGAGAAAAAAAGCAGTTCTCTAATTTTATTTAAATATAAAATGCTTTCAAAACTTAAGATATGTTTAATATGTTCCACAACATTACAAATTGAAAAGGATTCTAAATTATTTCAGACTGCTACTATTTAATGAAATAAATTAACACAATTATTGATACAACAGAAGTGAAAATCCATAGAAAAATAAGAGTACTTCTGAATTACTACAGAACCCAGTATTTGATCAATTTTTTTTGTATTTTCTTTTTCTTCTAGTTGTGATCATAAAAATCAACAAAATGTCAATGCTGGCTAACGTTAGTTACATCTGATGTATACTTAATAAAATTCATGGATATTCCACCACCAAACCACTCACAAGAGTCCCACTGACAGAATCTTTTTTCACCATCACAGATAACATAAATCAACAGGAAGCAAATGACCTTTTGCTTACACCCAACAAAGTATGTTTCTCCTGCTGTTGAGTATTAACATGTCAAGCATATCTACTAGTTTTAGAGTGGCACAAAGACAAGGAAAGTTTCTAGTGGCTAAGTGCCACCTACATTGCTAACGGTTACTTTTCAGTCTCACTTGCCCTCATAAGAGTAAAGGCGTGACCATAATTTAACTACAAAAAGTAATACCTGGGATGCATGACTTATAAGTTATGCTTGTAAAACTGAAAGCAGATTTGGGGCACAATTTTAAATCTACTTTCAAATATGGCCAAGACCTTGAATTTACAAACTTCCTAACAAACGTGATCATTTCTGATCACTGAACTTCTACAAGTATCAATTTCAATGAAGAGTAAGACTCATAAAAGGGAACATCTTCAATGTACCGGCTAATTTGGGTTCACCAAATTTTCCTTGCCAACTCCTTAAACAATCTATCAGAATGTTAGTACAATCTCTACCCTAGGACACTCTTTCTTAAGTTAACCAAAGTACAGAATAAGTTTACTTAAAAGTATAATTCTAAGGAGATGGCTTATATACCGCCTAAGAATGACGACTCGTTCAAGTACACATAAAATTTATAACGAAGTATTTTTGAACTACTGAAATGACCAACGAAAGTGTCCAACCATTTGGAAGATACCTGACAATGTGTTTAAGCCTTTTTACGTATTACCTTTTAGCACTAGTGGATAACTTAGCGGTGGTTTTGCTAGAGAGTTTGGTGTTTTTCTTCTGCTGGGTGGCGGAAGGTTTTCTTTCTTCTTGCTCCTCGGGCTCTGGCGCGGCTGGGTCCCGCTGGTCCGCATCTGAACTGCCGCTGCTGGTGCTGGGGCTCTCATCATCGGACCTTTGCCTATCACTGGACATCTTGGTGAAGTTATTTCTTAGGAAACTTTGAAAGAGAGAGGGGAAAATAAAGGAAATGGTTAGTCTGAAGAAATAAACCAGTATCATTTTCTCATCGTACTATCCACCTAAAATTGCATTTTAAAGAAAAAGCTTCAAAAGTGTTCACACTTATCTCATCGTACGGCAAGGTTACAGGGAGGTGATGTGCCCCACAACGCCAGCGTTTAGGGATTTACCTAACTCAAGTTAGAAAACCCACTCACATTTTTTTTCCATCCCTTGGACAATCTATCAATTGTCTACTTTCTCAGAAGGCATGATTTGCCAGGGAACTTAGGCAATGAGCATTAATAACATATGACACCCTGTAAATAACAGATCTCGCTGAAAAACGTTAAAAAGTCACTAATAACGTCTAAATATTTACACACTGACATTGGTCAAAGCTACCAAATTCCCTTTCCGAGAGGAAAACATACCCTGTTAATTGCCCATATGCTTATTTAAGGTGGCGACTCCTTCTCTGTAAGCCTTTAAATACAGCACTTAGGAATTTAAAAATCAACTAACAAGCTGCTCCAGCCGTTTGCACGGCCAGCAGCGAAGGTTTATTCGACCAAGACCGAGCTGCCACCCTGGGAAAAGCAGAATCCAAACTGCACCTTCTGTAAAGCTCCCAATGCCATCAAGGTTCCTCGCTCAATTTTTATATCACGGACCGACATTTTGTCCAAAATAAGGAAAAAAATAATCAGAGGAAAAACAAACAAACAAAGCCCCAAGAAGTGCAACAAATTTCCGCGCCCGCGGAGGCGAGCCGCGGCCGGCGGCGGCGGCCACGCAGCTCCGCGGCCCTTTGTGGGGAGGGCCGCGCGGGGCCGCGGGCTGCGCTCGCCCCGCCGGGCGCCAAGTGATGCGAGCAGCCCAGCCGGCCCCGCGGCGGCTCGCGGACACCGGCGGCGCGAGCGCCCGGCGCGAACAAAGCTGCCCGCCCCCGCCCCCTCCCCCACCGTCGCCGCCGCCGCCCCGGCCGCCCCCCACGCGGCCCCCCGGCCCCGCCGCCTTACCTCGGCCGTCCGCCCGGCCCGCTCGCGCGCCGCTACGGTGTGGGGGAGGGAGAGAGAAAAAAACCCTTCCTTAAGGAAATGGAGGCAGCTTGGGGGGGGTAAGGGGGGGGAGGGAAAAAAAGAAGCCGAGGAGGCTCTGGCCGGGGAGTGTGGAACATTGAAAGTCGGAGGGGGTTGTGCAGTGCCGGGCTCCGGCCGGAGGGTGGCGCCGCCCAGCGCCTTCGGAAAAAAAGGGGGGGTGGGAGCTCGGCTGGGCGAGGGCGCGAGCTCCCGGCGAGGCGGAGGGGACGCGGGAGAGCCCCGCGCGCTGTGGCCTCCCGCCGCCACCGCCCGGCTCGGCTCCTCCCGGCCGCGCAGTCAGCAAGTTCCGAGTCGAGTGCGGGGGGAGGGGCGGGCGCGGCGGCGGCGCGCGTGCTCGCTGCTTGCCTGGCGGAGGGGCGCGCGCCGCCGCCGCCCGGCGGGCGCGAGCTCTTCCCGCGCGCTCCCGCGCGCGCTCTCCGCGCCTCCTTTCACCCGGGGGGCGCACGCGTCCGCCCGCGCGCGGCCAGGACAAAGAGCGCGGCGGGGACCCGGCGGACTGGCCCCTGCTGCCCTCGGCCGTGGAGCCCGTGCCGGAGGGGGCGGGGGCGCGGGCGCCGTCTCGCGGGGCTGCTGTGCCGCGGGGTGGCTTCCGGCCTGTGCCCGCCTCCCGAGCGAGGCTGCCCATTGGACTACCCGCCCCGCAGGCTGGGGCCTGAGTGCCTTCGGCGCGAGCAGCCCGAGGTCGTTCCCCACGCTGGCCACATGCCCTCTGCCTGCGCAGGGGTCGGCGTTTACCCCAAGGACCCACGTCTGGGCAAGGGCCCTGGGCTTGTGGTCGGGAGTCCCCCGCTGTCCTAGAAGCCTAGAGACTAATGGGTGGGTGTCGTTGACCAGGCCAGGCACAAAGAAGGAGGAAAGCTGCCTCTTGCCCCTCGAGTGAGCTAAATTAGGGGAAAAATGGGGTCTTGGGCCCTGAGAAGAGAAAAGGGGTTTCGAGACTTGGGAAGTAGCTGCTGCTTTTCCTTGGCTCTGGGCCTGCTTAAGGGGTCAGTTCTTAGGACGCTTTGAAAACTTAAAAAGTCCAAAAGAATTTTTAAATGTTCCACCCAAGATTTTTTTAAAGTGAAGGAAGGGAGTTAGGGGTGTTCAAACCTGGAACTTTGCTGATGTGCACGCTAGACACCAGTTCTGGAGAGAAGCCCCGAGTGTCGGAATGTCGACACAGAAAAGCTTCAGACAGGGATAGTGAAGGTTAGTTTTGTTGTCTTCTCTCTGGTAGTCTCCAGGTGCACTCCGCAGTTTTTGCCCCAAGCACAAGTAGTCAAACCTACGAAAACTTCCTGTTTGCAGCCCAGACCTTCTCCGACTCTGAAAACTTGCTCCAGTGATGGAGCTCCAGAGGAATTTGTGAATTCCTCTCCCACAAATGTTCAGGGGCATGGGTGCTGGGAGAATGTGGAGTTCACAGAGAGAGTGAGAATGGCAGTCGTGACAGATGAACTAGAGTTAAAGGAAAAAAGAAGACAAAAAGAGTGAGTGAGCCAACAGTTTTCCTTATTTTTCCTCCAAATAGAAAAGTTTTGGTAAAGGGTTGCCTAGGTCTCTGAGGAGTAAGTTACACTTATGTAATTTTCCAAAGACACGGTCATTCAGTGAACTTTGAGAGCTGTGCTGCTAGGGCTAAACACAAAATGAATTCGTTCAGTTACTATGTATCTAAAGCCAGGTCCCTGTCCAGTGCCAGAAGCTCCCAGTGCAAAAGGGAAACAGATTCATTAAAAGTTAACCAGATTGATAAAGAGGAAGGATACTCCAGTCAGAATGAACTGCTTTTCTCAAGAAATGGTGAAGAAAGCATGGCATGTGTGTTGACAAGCATTTTGATTTGGCTACATCAAAGCATGCTTGAGCAAAGAGCTTGTTTGTGAAAATATAGGCAGAAGGTCCCCCTGACTTTTACCATGTGATGTTACAGCAAAAGCAAGCCAACTTGGAGGCTGGACTTCATTTGCCATGGGAAGCTGTAAAAGGAAAGCTATATAAAAGTGGGTTATTTTAGGAAATTTTAATCTCACAGAAATAGCCTGAAGGCCCAAAGGCCAACAGCTGATAGGATTTGGGTGGGACCAAGAGATTGGGTGATGAAGACACTTAGTTGTGTTTCGGTAACATCTTCTATAGAATAAACAATATTGGCCTTTAAAGCAGGAGAACTAGATTCTAATCATACCAAATTTATGTAAACTCAGGCAAGTTACTTGTTCCAACTTAATTTTTCTCATATGTTAAAGGAGATTGTAGGAAGGTTCTAAGTCCTTTTGCTCAACAATTCCTGAGTTTGAAGTCAAGGAGTTACATTTAACAATCACTCAACAGAACACTTAGGAACTATCAAATGCAAGGAAATTGGAGTGAAATAAGGGTACTGGCTCTTATCAAGCTTCGCAGGTAGTGGGACAGCCAGAAATTTAGACTACAGAATGAGAAGTGCATCAAAGGAATGAACAGAATGAGTGGAGCATTACTAATTATCAATTAATGATCAGTCATGGAATTATTAATTCCTGTTGGGATTATGGGGTGTGGGTCAAAAAAGTAATGAACTGAGCCTGGAAGGATCAGTAGATGGTAATATATAGATAATGCTCTTGGCAGAGCACCTGGAACATAATAATTGTTCAATAAACATCCTTACTATATTGTTAAAGTCATCATAAAGGGAATGAATGGTTCCCTAAAGTTAGGGAGAGTAGTGGCCTGCCCCCCACAATATTAGGTGCCCTGCTACATTTACTCACCTCACTAAAGGATTTGTTTAAGGGATTCTTTGCAACTCATCACTGTCCTCCAAGATACCATGACATCACTACCTTGACCAGAAGCAACCTGTAAGTTATTGTTTTTAACATGAAGTTCTTCACAAGACACCCTATTTTGTAATTATGCTCTCTCCCGTTTTTGCCATGTTTACCCTTGGAATTAGGGATCATGTCTTATAGGCACTCCCGAGGGCATACAAATTTGACCCAATGCAAATTATTCCATGAAGTATATAATAAAAAATTTTTCCATGTGATCCCTTAAAATAGTACCACAAAGCAGACACTAGCTTCCACAAGAATATCGTTCTCTCTTGGGCTTCTATTCCTCTCTTGTCACAACACTGAGAGAAACAGAAGAAAGATACTAAATCCAGTTGGAACAGATATTGCCACAATTACCTCTGCTACCCTTTTCCCCAAAATGTGACCAAAAGGGACCTGTCATCATAAGGTCAGACAAGGCAGGCCCAACAATCCTTTAGACCTCCCTAGTTTGGGAGAGGCTTTCTCTTTAGCCTTTCAATGGGTCTCATATGTACATAACTATATGTGTGTATACCAAGGCTGCTACAGTAATGTACCATTTGAGTTGCCTAAGAAGTCTCTGAATTGAGCAATTATATAAGTTATACTGAGACTGTAGATTTGTTTTATGGCCAGCAACATCCCTCATATATGATGAATATAGGGTAAATATTTATTAATTTGTTGTATTGATTTCACAGTGCTTTTGTGTTATTTTCTTCCACTCAATATCCCTTCATTTTAGCCCTTTCTTTTTCTCAAGCTGTTTCAGATGCTACTGAGTACTTGAATCCTTTTGTCTTCTGGCTATAAAATTTTCTCTTTTACCCATAAAAGCAGGGTTGGTTTACTAGGAAGTCATTTCCTGGCCCAGGCTTAGTTTAAGAAGCCATCCCTGGAGTCCAGTGCACAGCTTGACATCTAACTATTCTTCCATTGTGTTACGTGTGGAAAACCTGCTGTGTGCCAGACCCTGCTTGGCCCTGAAAATGGAAAGGTGTATAAGCCTCAGGACTTTAGGGCACCAAATTCAGTGATCATTTCCTGCTCTGAGACCTTTTCTCCTTTGAGGTAACTCTGAGGAGGGGTAAATACCAAAACTGGCTCATGTTTTCATTCCATAAAGAGCCCATACACATGAAATGAAAATACAAACACCTTAATAGGGCAAAAGGTATGAACAGAAAAAAAATTTAAATACATTTATTTAACCTTATTTTTTTTAAAACTCAACTTTGTTAGTTAACAAAAAAGGGAAAGTTAAGGTGATTTACCTATCCTAACAAAAAACAATTTTAATGATTATAATTATTGCTAATAAACTGATTTTAAAAATTTCCCTTCATCCATTTCCATTGGCAGTGTAAGTTGGTACCAGCCTTCCTTTTGAAAAGCAATTGGGGAATTTGTGTCAAGAAAGTTAAAAGTGTTCATAGTCTTTAACCAAATTTCTCCATTATGGGAAATGTATCTTAAGGAAACATTCAAATGTGGAAAAAGTAACACTAACAAATCGGAAACGTCCTACTACAGGAAAATAACACACAAACTGATTTACCTGAAAAACATGTGAGTATACAAAAAATACAAAAATAGATTATGATAAAATGTCAATGAAGGCAAAAGTTGTCTATTTTGTGAACTTAGAGCTTAGCAAGGTATTGGCCCAAGAAAGTGCTCAGTAAATATCTCAAATGAATATGCACTATATCTTTAAAACTAGCAAGACAAAAGTTTCTGAAAGAAGCTAATCTGAAAGGTTACTAATGCTTATATTTCAGAGCAACTACAAATAACCTTTCTCATTCTTTCTATATTTAGTATTTTTCTAGTATTTTTTAATAAGTATTTACTTTTATAAGGAGGAAAAAAGCTTTGAGTAAATGCAGAGGTGTACATTTGGTTCATTGGAAATGAACACTGTCTTGACAGTTTTTAAAATTATTTTATAAATCAAAAGAAATGGAAACTCAAGCAGATTGAGAATTTTTCAAAATTTTAAGGTTGATATAAGAAAAAATAAGCAAGACTCCTTTTAAAATTCTTAAAAAGCCATGTGAGGAAACTCTGCATTAAATAAAACAATAAGCTGTCTGGCTCAAGGACAGATAGATCACTGAAACAGAAGAAACAACTAAGAACTAAATAATCCAATATATAGCAAATGAAACTTTCTAGAAAACCACAGAAAAAAAAAAGGATTACTCAATGATGTTGAAGTAACCAGTTACCTATATGGAAGAAGATCACTTAGAACCATGCCTTGTATCATAAATCAACAATAATTACAGATGACTTCAAGAGTTATATTTCCAAAATACAATTATTTAGAAAAATTAGAATAATTTACATACTTATGTAAATAGAGAGGAATTATGATATGTTACACTAAAAACCAGCAGGGAAAAAAAAAATCACTGAAAAAAAACACATATTTGACCAGTACAAAAATTGAATTCTCAATATTTTTCTCAATACGCACACACACATACATGCACCAAGTTGGAAAAAAAATAGACAAAACAGTTTGTATTACGAAAAATGATTAATATATATCACATATAATTCTGTATAGACTTACAAAAATAACAAATTATTATAAACAGTTAAAGAATATGATAGAAATTCAAGATTATTATATTGTATGTTGCCTCAAAAAATTAAAGATGTATGTTAAAATGAGTTATTCCATCTTGTCCACAAAATTTGCAAATCTAAAAATTGTATTATGCCAAATACTAAATACCTATGAGAATATTATGAAAAGGGCACTTTCCTATATTGCTGGTGGCATTGTAAATTGATATAAGCTTTTTTTGGAAAGCAATTTGGCAATGTGTTTCAAGGATCATAAAAATGTTCATACCCTTTAACCTAGTAATTTTACTTCTGGGAATCTATCCTAAGGAAATAATCCAAAATATTAAAAAATGCCATATGCCTGACAATGTTTATCCCAGTGTAATTTATACTATATAAAAATGGAAACCACTTAAACTGTCCAGCATAAAGGCTATGTTCTAGTAAATTATGGACCATTCATTCAATGCAATATACATGAATATAAAATGATGAGTATTATAACTATTATTTTTCCTATCAATTCAACCTTATGGCTAATCCTTTTCTGTGAGATCAGCTTATGTCCTGCTTGGTTGATAAGACTAACAAAAGGTGTTGTGCATCATCTTTTTAATTGATATTTTTACTTAACATTAAGTCATTTAAATTTTTCTGAGGTGCTCTGTAATATCTCGTGTAAAATCAAGTTAAGTGTATGCTTTATGTCTCAGAAAACAAAATTGCATACACAATATGATTAAAAACTATAAAAGAGATTTAAAGAAATATGCAAACAATCACTTTGGGTTTAGGGCCTGTTTGTGATTCTGGCCACTTTTTCTATATTGCGCAAGTGGTTATCTAATTGGAAGAGACTCAATAAGAAACCATATTCTTTAATTTGAAGTTGTAGACAAAGTAGTTTAATTTGACATGATAAACAATTTTAGTTGACTGTCTTTATAACTAAAGTAAAACAATATTTAAAAATGGGGATACTAATAAAAAATATTTAGAATTAAACTTTAGGTGATTTCCAAATTCTAGAGGTTTGTCATCATCTATAAAGGATCTCAAAGTTATGAATAGTAAAATGTAGAGTGCATGTGATTTTAACTTTTCTGGATTATAATATCCCAAAATAACTCAGATAAAGTAAATATCACAGAGTGATATGATCAAGTTTAAAAAAATAAGTGAGAAATACTTTTCAATAAGAATATATATACCCAGTGTGTGGTAGGGGTACATACCATATCCATCTTGGATTCCTAAAGTAATGACCACTTAGTATCAGCATTTATAATCCAAGAAAAGGATATTGAAGTACTAGACTTTTCTGAATTGAGTCTTAGAGACACTACATGATATCCCTAAAGTCTTAAAGGTAACTCTTCATGAAACTGGGGACAGAACTTTGTATTCTGTCCCCATTTCATTATGCTATTGTATCCACCAGGCATATAGTCCAGATTTCCAAGTCATTAGCTCCTGTAAAGATGTCAAAAGGATGTCACAGAGAGTTCTTTTTTGTTGTTCATTTATTGATGCTTTTTTGTTGTTATCATTAATCTACAATTACATGAGGAACAGTATGTTTACTAGACTCCCCCCATCACCAAGTCCCCCTCACAACCCCTATTACAGTCACTGTCCATCAGCATAGTAAGATGCTGTAGAATCACTACTTGTCTTCTCTGTGTTGTACACCTCTCCCCATGCCACCCCCCACATTATACATGCTAATCATAATGCCCCCTTTCTTCTCCCCACCCCTTATCCCTTCCTTCCCACCCATCCTCCCCAATCCCTTTCCCTTTGGTAACTGTTAGTCCATTCTTGGGTTCTGTGAGTCTGCTGCTGTTTTTTCCTTCAGTTTTTTTCTTTGTTCTTATACTCCATGGATGAATGAAATCATTTGTTACTTGTCTTTCTCCGCCTGGCTTATTTCACTGAGCATAATACCCTCTAGCTCCATCCATGTTGTTGCAAATGGTAGGATTCTTCTTATGGCTGACTAATATTCCATTGTGTATATGTACCACATCTTCTTTATCCATTCATCTACTGATGGACACTTAGGTTGCTTCCATTTCTTGGCTATTATAAACAGTGCTGCAATAAACATAGGGGTGCATATGTCTTTTTCAAACTGGGCTGCTGCATTCTTAGGGTAAATTCCTAGGAGTGGAATTCCTGGGTCAAATGGTATACAGAGAGTTCTTTTAAGTGTAACAGTCTTCTCACCCTTTTTCATAAGCATGAAAAAGATCTGCTCTGATATATTGATTTGAATTTGGTAATCCTGTTACAATCACTCATAATACCCTATATATATATTATTTAATACTTATCACAGTTTGTAAGTAAATATTTATTTGTGGAGTTATTTCTTTAGTATTTTTCTCTCCCCAGTAGAATGAGGGTAGGGACCATATCTGGCTTTTTGTCTAATATCAAAATCAATTGAAGAGAATGTTACAAAATAACAACAGAAAAAACATGATCTTTTTCACTGCCTGATTTATTTATGGGCCTGATTTTCATGAAAAGTAGCACAAGCCAAAAATAAAGAGTCCAGAAGTATTTAGAGAAATTAAAGGACAGTAGGCTCAGATATTCAACCAAATTAAGAGTGGTATGTGACTCTAACCTCTGAAATACACGTCCGGAAGAACAATGATCACATTATCTCACTAAACTTCTTACAGAATGACTATATTGGCTTATGTTCTTTTCTAAAAAATCACTAGGCAGCAAAATTTTTCTAACCTGCTTTATAAAACATCTACATAAAAGAGATCAAGTTATGTGTTCTATAAAGCTAAATGCTAACAAGATTAAAATCAGTCAGCCTCTATCAATCTCAGACTCATTGGCAGAACTATTTAAAAGGATTGATGGAAAAATAAAACTGCTACATATTTGTTCCAACTTTCCTAGCTCTTCATCAGAACATCATGACTACTGACCCAGAACCTGGCATCTGGAGTTCTAGCTCTGATTACCTTGTTTCAGCCCTCTAGATGCCAGTTTTTTCATCAGCAAAATGAAAGAGTCTGGAGGTTTTGTCCGATTCCAGAATCACTGTGATTTATGCTATTGTATAAGTAAGTGCTGTTGAACAAATTGAATTAACTAACATGACTAGTAGTGCTTTTTTAAACACTAAAAGTGCTTCATGACAAGACTTATGCCAGCAATGATTTAAGGCAATATATACTCACATGAGTTGATTAACTTTTAAAATTCAATTTGGCCTTTAAAAATGTGAATGTCTTTTGTATACAAAAGCTACCATAACTGGCCATCCCACTCCATTACACCCAAACCCACCCCCAGTTATTCTGGCTATATGAATGTATATGATCCAAACCAGCTGTCAATTTAAGTAGGAAAAAAATATACCAGTAATTCTAGCTGGTTGAAATTTTGTAAAGAAAATAATCAATGTTATTTTTAATAAAGTTGTTTACATCAGGTGAGATTTCTACTTCCTGGTCAGATTAATGCTAAATAGTTTTTTCTTATCTCTAGAAAAATTTCTTTTAAAAAAAGCCTGTAACTTACCTGGGGCCATTTTTGCCATTCATACAGAAACACCCCACAAAACTGAACTTACGAAATGCAATTATTTGCATATCTAAGACTTTACTCATTTAACAAACCTAGATAATGCCTTTTAAAGAACAAACCACAGTGCTAGAAGATATGTGCCAAACAAGATATGATACCATCTCTGCTCTAACAGGTTTATAATCTAGCAAGACAGTTTAAGACGGAGAGCTTCAAGGTCTAAGAACAGGAATTTTCTGCCTAAAAAACAATGGCAGAATTTCATTCATTCACTTCTCATGGAATAAGCAGTCCCTTATAATTCTGTTTTTACTGCCTTCAGATACGTTAGAGCAAAAGCCAGAGAATGTAAGGGAGGAATTTATATACTTACTCAACAGACACATGTATTGAATACCTATTCAACAAATGAAAAACTATTTTTGAATGTAGATGGCCTGTCTTTCAAACCATCCATGTGCATATGCATGCATGTGCACACACACACACACACACACACACACAGGGAGGCTCTGAAGAAGTAGGCACTGGTTGAGTAGATGGAAAACAAGTTCTATCTTAGGATTATTATATGGTTAAAAAAGTAGCAGTTGAATTTTTCTTTTGCGTTGTAGCAAGTTATCCTTTCTTTTTAAGGAGAATACACTTCAGAGTTCAACCTTCGAGTGAGGATATTTCAGATCCTGGCCTCTTTCATTCATTGCTTGCCATCACAACTGTATCCCCAGTGCCTAGCACTCTGTTAGAGCTCAATAAATATTGTTGAATAGTAGCAAATACTTCTGTAACACTTACTGTCTTTTATGTTGTATTTGATATACACTGAGTCATTTAATGCTCTCAGTAGCCCCAGTGAGGCAGGTACTGTTACCATATATTAATGTTACAGATTAGGAAACTGAAGAACAGAAAGATTAAAGCAACTTGCCCAAGGTCACATGACTAGTAAATGATGGATTCTGGCAGGAACCCCATGCTCTTGACTACTGTGCAATGCCACTTCTAAATAACAAGTGGCATTCTAAATAACAAGTGAAGGGTGGTAGAGAGGAGAAGGAACTATAGCATCACTGGTCCCATAGTCAGGAGGGAAAGCATTGGGACATCTGGTACAGGCTGAAGATGTGGATAGCCAGTGAAGAATGGGGAAGTCCTGTGATTTTAAGAACCCCAAGGGGGTTGCTTTTGCACAATCTCTGGATAGTGGGGTTGACAGAGACTGTCCAGTGAGAAGGAGACATGTAAGGAAGCTCCTGTAAAAATCCCAAATGATTCATGGTCTTTCTGGGCAATATTTTCTTCTGCCAGTGTCTCTCGATTTCATTCTCCTTTATGCCATTATCTTCCTTTGTCCCTTTTCTCTACAATCCCTTTTAGTCTATTATAATGTTGACCTAAATTTTAATTATTGTATTTATTAAGTCAACTGTATATATCATTTCACTCTCTTTCTGTACTTGCACTAAAAGAAAATAACTGAAGTTATTTCAAAAATTCTCGTTAGTAGTGTGGTACATACAGGTCACTGACTTTTAATAGAAGAAAAGTCTTTCAAAGTGGATTAACCTTTAAAAAGTAAGATTTATGAAAATAAATCTTGGTACTCCATCACTTCAATATTAGAAGAGATGGCCAGATCTTAAATACAAAGCATTTCATCTTGAAATTTAACATTTTCTTTTAAAATTTTAAGAATATATCCAAATTTAGATTTAAGAACATTTTAACACTGAATCGATTCTTCTTATAATAGGAACAATAGTTCATCTGCACCTAATGTTAGCTAAAGAATAGTTTGTAGAACACTGAAATTTCTAGTTTTCTGTAAAGAACACTAAAACATTGATAGGTTATATTTGTGCATCTAACTATGTGCATATATAATTTATGGAGTTGTCTAAAGAAAATTCTCAACATTACCAGGCAATTTTTGCTTAGTCTGATACAGTGCATAAATTAATGACTTAATCTGAGTATACTCAGTCTAATTAGTAAAACAGTGCAAATATATATATACATACACATATACACATGTGTGTGCACAGATAATTTGCTACAAGAACAAGCACCTGATGTTAAAGACTGAAGATAAAGATCAACACAGCAGCATTCAACCATGTAACTTGATAAACTACATAACTTAGGTGCTGCAAATGAATAATAAGTAAAAACTGACATCAGGGATTGACATGAAGAGCATAGGCTCTATATTGCCTAAGCTAAGTGGCTACACATTGTTTTAGTATGGTATGTGCAATGTAAAATCCAAACAAAAGGGATCCTATTTTAAAGAGATTGATTTGGGGTGAGGGAAGGTGATGTGATATTCACTCTGTATAGCTTCTTAAAACTGATTTACTGCAGTGGCTTGTGGAAGTAACAGATGTTTATTTGAATGAATATTCATTTGCTGACATCAAGTCCCAGCAGATGACACTTTCCTCTTAAGAGGTCATATTTTCCTCTTACAGAGTGTTTGCTATTGCAGTTGCCAATTGTCTATTTAGTAGACGTAACACTATCTCTATGTAAAGTGGAGTATTGATGTATGATGATGTACAGTCTGAACCAGAGGTAAATATGCTAATTAGAAACAGCAATAATGCCAGATAGAAACATCATAGTGACTTACTTCATCCTTCTTGACAGCATCATGATAGCTTCTAATCAACCAATCATGAATTTTCTTTTAAATTACCTTATTAGTTCACTGCTTGAGCTGTAAAAACATTTATTTAAGAAAGAATATTACCAAGAAGTGAGGTGACTTTAAATCACCATAGAAACCAAATAAAGAATTTTATTGTGAAGAAAGTTTAAAAAAATTATAAAATTCTGTATGAATAGAAATAATTATTATTTGGGGCCTAGCTGCATCTCTGCCATTTGCTATACAAAGTTTTTATTTTCTTCTCTGTGTGTTTTTAGAGAAAACAGCAATATCAAAAGTATAGATAGCCTTTTACAATTGTTTGTTTCATAAATTCATGCACTGAGGCCAGTTTATCATACCTAAAGTTACTTTGGCTCTACAAGAGATTATTTTGGCAGAAGTTTTATTGGTGTGTCAAATTGTCTTTTAAGAAACTTGGCCAGGATTACTGCCCAAGATGGTAAGTTATAAATTTTAAATCTTATTACTATTCACTCCCACCCCCTTCCCCCAAGACAGTAGTACTATTG
This sequence comes from Manis pentadactyla, assembly GCF_030020395.1. Classification (NCBI taxonomy): domain Eukaryota; kingdom Metazoa; phylum Chordata; class Mammalia; order Pholidota; family Manidae; genus Manis; species Manis pentadactyla. The sequence goes on from NC_080024.1 coordinate 55,406,127, forward strand.
AATTTTCTGGTGCTATGATCCAAATGCAAATTTGTTACAGCATTTCAGAAACAAATAAGATAATTTTAGAAGCAGAGTTACCATGAGATAATGATCTGGTTATATTTCTCAGTCCATGAAATGCCTTATGTATTTAGCAACATAACTAAATCTCCATTATCTATGGTGTTAGGAACAGATATAACATATACATCAAAATCTCTAACTAATTCAAAACTACCATTGTTAAGCCATTAGAAGCAGCCTTCTTTCTCAAACTCACAGATGTATTTTATATTACCTAACCTTTTTAGTAGAGATTCATAACTTGAGCTGTACATCAGAATCATCTTGTGATGATTGGGGAAATACTAAAAATCCTGATGCTCAGGCCACACTACTGATTAATGAAATCATAAGTTCTACAGGTGAGACCCAGACATTAGTACTTCTTTTAAAGCCCCCCACACATGATTCCAAGATAGAATCAAGGTCAAGAACTACTTAATAGTAGAGATGCCAAGAATCAGTGAAGTGGAGAAAAAATAAGAAAAGCATGTTTATTTACCAAATAAAAGCAAATTCAGTGATTGTTCAAATTACTGTAGACTGATGATATGTAGAAGGAGATTATTAGATTATTATTTTCTGATTTCTTAAAAAATCATCACTTCAGTTCCATCTATTATATGAGAGGGTAAATTTTCAGATTATAAAAGTGTTTACTATAAAGATTGAAATATACCAGTGATATAAGTTGCCCCATATTTCAATATATTATTTTTAGTGTGTGATTTTCCAAAGAAGTAGTTTTGAACAAATAATTAGCAAAAATATTTTTTAACTCAAAAACTATATAATATACATATTGTATAGTCATGATGCAGAATGAATAATTTTCAAATGGTAGTTGGAGGTAGCAGGTATGTCCTGGAAACTGGATTTTAGTTGCTACTTCTTGAAGTTTGTTCATTTTCATAAGGTATGTTTTCATGAGGTATGTTATAAGCATTATCTGGTAATTAACTTTAATGTAATTTCAGCAAGTTGGAAGCAATGATTATTTGCTGATACAATCAATATAATTAAGATATAAGGCAGTATGTACAGTGGTTAGATTAAAACAAATCAGGGTTCAAAACCTAGCTCTACCCTTCAGAGCCGTTTCCTGGACTGTATCATTTACCTAGTCCAAGATTCATTTGTTTTCTTCATAAAAGGGGTGTATTTATATTGTCTGTACAAGGTTGTTAGTTGTGAAAGATTAAATGGGGAAATGTTGACAGAGCCTTTAGCATAGTGCCTAGCTCATAGTGAGCCCTAAATAAATGGTAATTATTTTTTAATTATTCTAGCAGTTTTTTTGAGCTTATTTTTTCCCTGAGTAACGCTGTTTTTCATAATTGCCTACCACAGACTTGACATTGATAGGGTTATAGGAAACCTTTACATATTCTTAAATGTAGGCCTAGATTGGCAAGTAGAGTGTGAGTTGCCATATGCGCACAACCCTCCATGGTCATTCACTAACTGAGGTACCCTGCTCTGGGAACAGATGGGAAACACACAGTTAGTGTCTCAGCAAAGCTGAAATCATCTCCCATCATGGACCATGTCAATTACTACTGAAGAATGGCAATCAAGAATGTTAAATCATAATATTCTAAGAATATTTTATTGATTCTAACATGCACATTTAACATCTCTGAAATCAAAATGTACCACTCAATTGATGATGTTTTTAATCACTCTCAGCCAGGAAGCACTTCTGAAGTAGTTGGCATTGCCTGTGACTACATGAACTTGACCATCGCTTTTCTTTTTTTTTTTTTTTTTTGTGTAGATAATTATTTTTTTATTGAAGGGTAGTTGACACACAGTATTACATTACATTAGTTTCAGGTGTACAACATAGTGATTCAACATTTATATACATGACAATTCTAGGTACCAGCTATCACCATACCAAGCTGTTACAATATCTTGACTATATTCATTACATCCCGGTTACTTATTATTTTACCATTGGAAGTGTATACTTTTTTTTTTTTTTTTTGTGAGGGCATCTCTCATATTTATTGATCAAATGGTTGTTAACAACAATAAAATTCTGTATAGGGGAGTCAATGCTCAATGCACAATCATTAATTCACCCCAAGCCTAATTTTCATCAGTCTCCAATCTTCTGAGGCATAACAAACAAGTTCTTACATGGAGAACAAATTCTTACATAGTGAAAAAGTTCTTACATGGTGAACAGTACAAGGGCAGCCATCACAGAAACCTTCGGTTTTGCTCATGCATTATGGACTATAAACAGTCAGTTCAAATATGAATACTCATTTGATTTTTATACTTGATTTATATGTGGATACCACATTTCTCTCTTTATTATTATTATTTTTAATAAAATGCTGAAGTGGTAGGTAGATACAAGATAAAGGTAGAAAACATAGTTTAGTGTTGTAAGAGAGCAAATGTAGATGATCAGGTGTGTGCCTGTAGACTATGTGTTAATCCGAGCTAGACGAGGGCAATAAAACATCCACGTATGCAGAATATTTCTCTCAGAACAGGAGGGGTGAGGTTCTAAGCCTCACCTCTGTTGATCCCCAATTTCTCACCTGATGGCCCCCCTGCGACTGTGCCTGTCTTAGGTTGTTCCTCCCTTGAGGAATCTTACCCGTCTCTGGCTAACCAGTCATCTTCCAGGGCCATACAGGGAAATGTAAAGTTGGTAAGTGAGAGAGAAGCAATATTGTTTGAAAAGGTTAGCTTTTTACTTCTTTGCATATTTATGCCCTGACCATCGCTTTTCATATTGTCGTGATACATTATAAAAATCTAAGACAAAGTAAGTTTAAGAAAATTCTTTCAGTAACTGTAAAATAAAAATTTTAAGTGATAAAAAGTACCACGGTTTAATTGGCAGTGATTTTTCTTCCTTAATATGATGATGTTTCTTCCTTAATGGCATGTAAAATAACACATCTTAGATTCTTATCCTTAATTGAATATAGTATTTTGTACAATAGTTGCAGTGGTTTTTGCAAAGCAATTTGACAATGTGTTTCAAAAGCCTCTACCATGTGCACACATTCAACAATTTCATTGCTCACAATTCATCCTAAGGAAATCAAAATTAAATAACATTAATATTTCTGTTTCAATTATTGTGTAAGCTAAGTTTGTTAGTGTGGTAGGCAGAATAATACTCTCCCCACCACCAACAAAAAAGTGGGTGTCATATCCTAATTTCTGGAACCTATGAATATGTAAGATTACATAGCAAGGGAAAATTAAGGTTGCAAATTAATTAAGGCACATAATGTCCTTAAACATGGACATTATCCTGGATTATCCAAGTGGATCCAATATAATCACAAGGATAGTTAAAAGTGGAAGCAAGGCAGAAGAAAAGAAAGAAGGAGATGTAATAAAGCAAAGAGAAGTGTGAGAAGGACTCAATCTGCTCTTGGTGACTGTCTTGCCATTGGGTTTTAGCCCCAGGCAAATTTGCTATGGATTCAGTGTGACCAAAGAAATTCACAGCAAAACATTCTTTGGGGTGAAAGGGTTTATTACCTGGCTTGTTCTCCTGGCAGTAGGTCAAGCATTAGCGTCTCTGCCTCTGCCCAGAGCACTGGGCCGAGCTCTCTATATAATGCAATGATAGCTTATTGCCTAAAGGTGTGGAAGCAGTAGCCTAGCAACAGGCCAGTTACATCATCAGGTGGTTTAAGTTCAGTGAGGATCCTGGCCATAGGAACCCCAACTTCTCCTCACTCCACCACTCCAGGATTCTCACCTTACAATCTACACGCTTTCAATCTTCTGCAATGGTCCCTGTGAGAGAAAGCTGAAGCACTGTAACCAGATACCACAACAGCAACAGAGGATAACTACAACTTAGAAATAATAACAAAAATTAAGTACAATAAGATTTTGATACAGGGTAACAAAAATTATAATAATCCTCAAGCCAGAAGAGGTTCCTAATAACAAAAATTATAATAATCCTCAAGCCAGAGGAAGTTTCCAATCCACAGAGACCTTAGGGGCGATAAGACACATGTTTTAATGACACCAGCATAGGCAAATCCTGTCCATCAGGTAGGATGCATGCAAGAGAGTGGTCCTGTGATAAGACTGTAGCAGGAATGGGGGCCCTTCCAGGTCTAGTATACCATACTTTTACTCCTTTCCCTGTGGGGGTTGCTGAAGGGTCTACATATAGTGCTATTGGAGGTGCATGCACTGGCCATAATGATAAAACAAAACTCCCTGTATCACTCTCAATTACCTGTAGTTGGCCACTGGTGGCAAAGAGACCCTCCAAGCCTCTTTTGGTCATCTGCTGGTCTGCACAATGGGTAGGAAAAGCAACCAGAAGTTCAGTAGCTGTGTCCACACAAGTCATGGCATACTGATACCCTTCTGACACAGGTAGAGGTCCAATATAGTCTATCTGCCACCTGACAAGGAGTATAGGCTTCTTAGCTATTGTCCCATGTTGCTGTGGAACTCAGTGTAAATCCCTTTTGAAGCACATGACACACTCCTAACAGACTCTACTAACTTCCTCAAAGGTCAAAGTCAAACCCCCCACCGATGGGCTACAGCCCACACTGTCTTTTGCCCCATATGCAACAAACGCTGATGTAACCATTGGGCTACATCAGAGGCAGGCTTTTCTTCTGACCAACATGTCTGGGCCAATTTATCTGCTTTATCATTTCCTGGGGATGCCAGTGGCAAATGACCTATGACATGGTATACTGTAATTATTTTAGTCTGACCACAGGCCCATAAGTCTTGCCACAATTCTTGCCCCCAAAGGGGTTGGTGACAAACCAGCTAGTTGGCATGGTACCAGGTTGGTAGCCACAGGGTCAAGTTCCAATAGACAGTCTGGCTGTCAGTGCAGACAACTATAGGGCAGGGCTCCTGGCTGATCATAAGCCACACAGCCCACAACTCTGCTCATTGGCTGCTCTTCCCCTCACCATCTTCCATCCATATTGTCTCAGTCTTAGGATGGAAAGCTATGGCCCTCCATTTTGGGACTGCCCATGGCTGGAGCCATCTGTGTACCATGCATCTTCGGGTATAGGGGCTCTTCTCTCCCAATAGGGACTCTCTGCTACTAATGATTCAAAAGCAAGTTCTTCCTGCTTTTCACTATTATATGTCACCAGCCCCAGCAACTGTTGGAGTTCTTCACTCAAGAGGCTACAATAGAGGGCACTACACTGCTGTAGGTAAGCCCCCCACTTGGCCAGTGTGGGTGTTTGTGCCACACCACTCTTTAGTTTTTGGGTCCAGTCTCACACCCAGCCCAAGATTGGATAGGTAGTACCATCTATCTTTATTAGGGACATTCCAGTGATAGGATCTGTAGCCAGCAAAGCATGATAAATGGCAATCAGTTGTTTTCTATCAAAGTGTGTCGTACCTCTGCCCCTTTCCAGAGTTGTGACCAGAATCCAATAGGTTAGTGAGGTCATTCAAGCTGCTGCCAGAGACCCCAGCCATAACCATCTTCAGTCACATGAACATCCAGCTCACAGGGCCTCCGAGGGCTTCTGCCTAAACCAGGAGCCGAAATCCACCAGCTCAGCCTGAGTATAGCGGCAGACCATAGAGTGCTCCACGACCTGGGGAGACGGCTGCTCCTCTCTTTGGGGAACCTCTGGCTGCTGGGTCTTAATTTTTGTTACAACTACTGGGCATGCTTTCAATACAGGAGGGGCCAGTACCTCCGGCAGCACCCCTTCATCCTTCCCCAGCTCATCCATTTCCGGGGCTGATGGCACCTTTTTCTCCCCTCCCCTGATTGCCTCTTCTGCTACAACATTCACCTTTTCTACAGTGCCTCGCAGCAATACTAGCTCAGTCTTCAGCAGCTCTCTTACCCGGCTTGTTCTGGCAGTAGGTCAAGCACTAGCGTCTCTGCCTTCGCCCAGAGCACTGGATCGAGCTCTCTACATAGCACAATAATGGCTTATTGCCTAAAGGTGTGGAAACTAGCAACAGCCCAGTTACATCATCAGGTCATGTTAGTTCTGTGAGGATCCTTGCCATAGGAACCCCAACTTCCCCACAGTGACTTTGAAGATGGAGGAAATAGCTACAAATCAAGGAATGCAAGAGGCCTCAAGAAGCACAGTAAAGGAAAAGGCAAGGAGATGCTTTCTCCCCTAAATCTTCCAGAGAATTCAGAGCTCCTAATGCCTTGATGGTAGCCCAGTGAAACTCAGGTCAGACTTCTAACCTCCAGAATAGCATGATAATAAACATTTATCGTAAGCTAGTAAGTTTGTTGTAAGTTCCAAAGAATGTTAGGACCAACTGACAGCTTTTAATTTTGATGCCTTATTCTAAACTCACCACTTAATATTGTAACATAACATCAGCATATTTTAGCACATAAACATCAGCATATAAAGAGTTTTATGTATTCTGTTACAAAGGAATAATAATATGAATATAGTATATAAGAGAAAAAATTTAAATTTAATTTAGAAAAAACTCATTACATTGTCTTTCTTTTCCTCACTTCATCCAAGGACCAATAAAAATATCCATACCAGCTCTATTCTATGATCAAGCATTTGGGATCCTCTCTGTTTAGCTGCATTGTGTTGAGTTCCCAGGTGTGGATTTTAGAGTTCCCTAAAGTGGGAGAGATCAACATAACAACAAAAATCCTTACATTATAAATCTTAGTTCAGAATTCTCAGAAGTTTTGGAGCTACAACAACTTATGATTACTTTTGCCGTTTTTTTTTTTAATACCCTCTCAATCTTTTTTTGCCATATCTCCAGACATGCAATATGTTTCCTATGGGTATTGTAACAAATTAACACAAACTTGGTGTCTTAAAACGATAAACATTTATTCTCTTAGAGCTCTGAAGGTCAGAAGTCTAAATTCTGTTTCACTGGCTGAATTCAAGGTGTTGTCAGGGTGGTGCTCCCTCCAGAGACACTAGGGAAGAGAAACTGTTTCCTTGCCTTTTCCTGCTTGTAGAGCTATCCTCCTTGGTTCACAGCTCTTTCCTCCTACCTAAAAGCCAGCAGCATTGCATTTCCAAATCTCTCTGTCTCTGCTGAGGAGGTCGCCTGACCTTTTCTATTCTGTATCAAATCTCCCTGTTTCCCTCTTATAAGGATATTTGTGATTGCATTTATCATCCACCTGGATACACAGGATAATCCTCCTATCTCAATATACTTAATTTAATCATACCCCCAAAGTCTCTTTTGCCTTACAAGTATCATTCCCAGGTTCCAGAGATTAGAACTTGTTACATTTTGGGGTCATTATTTGACCTGTCACATATGCCTAATTTATACACATATTGCATAGCTGTTAATATTTATTTTAATTTGAGTAGGATAAGTTTCTTTGTAAGAATCTATTAAGTTATCCATTAAACTTGTGACATATTCTAGGATGCTTATATCCTTGAAAGTCATGACTCTGGGACTACCAAAGAAAAGGCAGTCATAACTTAATCAAACAGTATGATTAATATAATAATCTATTTCTTATGTATAACTCCTGTACAGAAAGCGCTCTACTAGGTAGAAAAGTATAAACTACTCGTGAATATTCCACAGTAATTTTGGAACACTCTCTGGAAATCCTGGTGCAAAAATGGCAGTCTGCTAGTGCAGAGCAGCACCTACTGAGCATCGCTCAACAGATGCTCAGGAACCCCTCTTTTCATCAGTGTATTGCTGAGATAGGCAGGTGTGGAAGCATATAAAAATGTAATTTAAGAGAGCTCAGATGGCCTTTTCTTCCCTTCTACTGAATCACTATCAGACAACTGGAGGATCAGTTGTACTGTCAGGAAAAAATAACAGAATAAAACAAGCTAGCAAACTCAATCCTAGGCCTGACATCAGCTGTCCTGTTCTGGCAATTTCTGCAAAGGTTCAGTAAACAGTACCTGAGTGACTCTGACTCACCCAGTGTCCATCTAACTGCCAAGGAAGAACTTGGGTATGGGGAAGATTTGTCTCTGAAGGAGTCATTTCCTAATAGATAAGACAAACATCTTCTTATTTGCATGGAAAAGGAGAGACATGCTGAATCAGGGCTTTAGATTCAGTTCCAGGCATTATAGGACTTTAAGGTACTGTGATGAGGGCTGTGAGGGTAGATGAAGGAAAAAGAACAAACCCAGCTTCTGGGTCATCCATCCCAGGTTTACCCAAAGCAATCTAATTTTTTATGCTTTATTTATTGGAGTTCTGTGTGAGTTTTTGTTTTTAAGAATAATTCAACTATTTTTTTTAAAGCAATTGTAAAGGAATGTAATTTTAGTCCATTTGGGCTGCTATAACAAAAATATCATTTATATGGATGATGAACAACAGAAATCTATTTGTCACAGCTCTGGAAACTGGGGAATCCAAGATCAAGGTGTTATCAGATTTGCTCTTCAATGAGAGCCAGATTCCTGGTTCTTAGATGGACATCTACTGTGTCTTCACTAGTGGAGGAGCAAAGGAGTCCTCTTGAGGTCTCTTTTATAAGAGCACTAATCCTATTCATGAGAGCTCCACCCCCATGACCTAATCACCTCTCAAAGGCCCTACCTCCTAATAACATATGAATTATAAAATATAAGAATAACCTAATTAGAAATGGGCAAAGGATGCAAACAGACATGTCACAAAAGAAGACATACAAATGTCCAACAGGTGCATGAAAAGATGTTCCACATTGCTAATCATCAGGGAAATACAAATCAAAACCACAATGAGAAATCACCTCACACCTACTGGAATGGATATTATCAAAAGGGCAAAAGATAAGTGTTGGTGAAGTTGTGGAGAAAAGAGAACATCTCTGCACACTGTTGGTGGGAAGGTAAGTTGGTACAGCCATTATGGAAAACAGTATGGAAGTTCTTCAAAAAATTAAAAATAGAACTACCATATAATCCAGTAATTCTCCTTCTGGGTATATATTCAGAGGAAATGAAATCAGTATTGAAATATTTATGCTAATTGAAGCAAGCCAGACACACAAAGACAAATGTTGTATGATTTCAGTTCTTTGTAGAAGCTAAAATAGAGTCATAGAAGGTGAGAACAGAATGGTGGTTATAGGGACTGGTGGGGGGGAGGGGGAAGTTCTTGGTTAAAGGGTACAAAGTCTCAGTTATGCAACATGAAGAACTTTAGAGATCTAAAGTACAGTATAGTATCTTAACAACATCGTGCATTTGAAATTTGCAAAGAAGGTGAATTTTAAATGTTCTCACCAAGGAAAAAGAAAGAAAGGGAGGACAGAAATAGGGAGGGAGGGAGGAAGGGAGGAAGGGATAACGGAGTGAGGTGGTGGACATGTTAATTAGCTTGTTTGTGGTGATAATTTCACAATATTTACATATATCCAAATGTAAGTTACACATTTAAAAAATATACAATTTCTGTTTGTCAATTATACCTTAATAAAGCTGAAAAATATATATGAAAAAGCAAAGGACTGGAAGTAGCCATGACAGTTTTGAAGATGAAGATGTGCTCTGCCAAATATCAAAACTAGAAGCTATATTAAGGAAATGTGGTGTCAGGACAGGGTTAGACAAATAGGCCAGTTGGATATAAATGACGTAAAGTATGAACAAGCCAGCAGTTCACATCAGTGGAAGGAAGACAGACTTCAATAAATAGATCCAGATACCAATCAGTAAATTGGCCTAGACCCTAAAGACAACAGCCAAATAGTCTCCTGTATTGCATAGTAGAATTTCCCCACTTTGGTATTTCATATGGGAAAAATTGGATTCCCCCCTCATGCACAAAATTAAGTTTTGGAGGGATTGAAGACCTATGTGTAAAATTTTTGAAGAATATAAACTCAGAGTTAAAATAAAAACTTGTTTTAACAAGACACCACAAAAATCGAAGCAGTAACAACCATTTAGAAGGTATTTGCAATACTTAAAATTAACATATGATTAATATCTATACCATTTAGAACTCATTAAAGTCTATAAGAAAATGAAAATGACTGCATAGAAAAATAGGAAAAGTGATAAGCAGGAATTCACAAAAGAGGAAACAAAATTGATTAGTAAGTGAGAAGTCTGCAATGTCACTAATAATCATGCACAACATTACATAGCTAGAAAATGGAACTGTTAACTCTAAAGCTGGTGCTTGTATGAGTGACAAAACATACTGTATAGAAAGACACTTCACACACCATTAGAAAATGGTCTGAAAGGTACAATCTTGCCTACTTGGCCTATTTCACAGAGTAAATCAGAAAGGAATGAGATAACAGATGCGAAAACATTTAAAAGACTTTAAAGTGCTATACAAATCACTTACTACAATCTACATCGTAACTGAAATGAAATTCATGCTGGGTTCCAGTCTTAAGGGAGTGTATCTTGTAGTAAATCCTGAAGTAGGGAGTTCTAGACACCTTAAAGGAAGTCACCAGATGATGTTCTGGTCAGGCACCTAAACTTGACTGGGGTTCATGTGCTTGAGCTACTTTAAAATGAACTAGTCTACAAAAAGCTAACTAAGTTAACACTTGGAAATAATATTAGCAATAGTCTAGACTTAAAGGCACTTGACTCATATTTTAAAAGTGTGGGGAGGGAAGGATATTACCTATAATCTTTATCTAGTGATACTTTTAGAATTTTATGAGTCATGTGTTGTCATAGTATAATCTAAATTCTTTGGTTTCATAGTTTTCTTGTGTGGCTTAAAAATTTTTTAATTAATTACATTTTAGATTATAAACATACTGCATGTTTAGGGTCAAAATGTCTAGATAAAATAAAGGGATAAAGATAAAAATAAAGTTGTCTGCCACATCTTTAGCTCCCTCACAATCAATCCCAATAATTAAGAAAATTTAATAACATTTTCATACTTAAAATAATGTAACAGTAAAGAAATAATGCCCATATTTATTCAAAATGGGGAATGATCATATTTCTTAGCAATAGCAGTCATCTGAGGTCCCAGGAGCAAATGGGGATCTTGAAAAAAACCTTAAGATTTTGAGTTCCCATGGCAGAAGGCATCTCTGTTTTTATTTGGTCATTGATCCATTGATTATTTAGGAACATATTATTAAGCCTCCATGTGTTTGTGGGCTTTTTCATTTTCTTTGTGTAATTTATTTCTAGTTTCATACCTTTGTGATCTGAGAAGCTGGTTGGTACAATTTCAATCTTTTTGAATTTACTGAGGCTCTTTTTGTGGCCTAGTATATGATCTGTTCTTGAAAATGCTCCATGTGCACTTAAGAAGAATATATATCCTGCTGCTTTTGAGTGGAGTATTCTGTAGATGTCTGTTAGGCACATCTTTTCTAATGTGTTATTCAGTGCCTCTGTCTCCTTACTTATTTTCTGTTTGATCTGTCCTTTGGAGAGAGTAGTGTGTCCTAAAATGAATGCATTGCATTCTATTTCCCCCTTTAATTCTGTTAGTATTTGTTTCACATATGTAGGTGCTCCCGTGTTGGTTCCATAGATATGTATAATGGTTATATTCTCTTGTTGGATTGATCCCTTTATCATTATGTAATGTCCTTCTTTATCTCTTGTGACTTTCCTTGTTTTGAAGTCTATTTTGTCTGATACAAGCACTGCAACTTCTGCTTTTTTCTCCCTATTAGTTGCATGAAATGTCTTTTTCCATCCCTTCACTTTTGGTCTGTTTATGTCTTTGGGTTTGAAGTGAGTCTCTTGTAGGCAGCATATAGATGGTTCCTGTTTTTTTATCCATTCAGTGACTCTATGTCTTTTGATTGGTGCATTCAGGCCATTTACATTTAGGGCAATTATCAATAGGTATGTACTTATTGCCATTGCAGGCTTTATATTCGTGTTTACCAAAGGTTCATCCCTTTATTCTTTTTACCACAATCTGTAATTCAGTATTTATTTGCTTAAGCATTTTTCTCTATCACTAGAGTTGCAGTTCCAGGAGGATAAGGATCAAGTTTATTTTCTTCACACAAAATTCCCAATATGTAGAACAGTGTATGATTTGTAGTTGAAACTTAAAAAAACAAAACAAAACAACCCTTGGTAAGTGAATGTGTGAAATAGTAAGTGATAACTTGTATCATTTGACTACATTCAATGACTTGGTAAATATCAAGACCATCACATTCACATGGTCCAGACAGAAAATACAAAGTCAACACAAGTTTGCTCTTCTTCATTTCTTCTCCAGTGACAGCTCAGATCCTTTATTTTCTCTTTGTATAACTGCAATAGCCTCTTTATTGGAGTCCTTATTTCTGGTTTCATCTTCAAATGATGTTTTACACTCCTGCCGGACTAGTCTTTCTAGTACAGTACTTGTCAAACTTTGTAATCCATGCATTCTAAAATTATTTCTCTCTTACCTGCCATGCAGTTCCATGAGGATTTTATCAAACTTTACTTACTTCTATTTATATTAAAAAAACAAGATATATATTCATATGCTTTTAAAAATCAAATCCCCCATGAGTTGGGCATGGCTCTTCATGGCCCCTTCCACTTTGAGAACTAATATTGTTGTTAAAATAAACTTCCTTAAAATTCTCTAAAGGTTTTACATTGTCTAGCATTGATTTTCAGATCTGCGCTTTTAATAATAGTGGTAGTTTTCTCAAGCTAGAGTTCCATTTTCTCATGGACTCCATGGCTAAATAAAAATATATTTCACATTTGTATATTAACTGTAATGTGATCTCAATTTAAAAAGGTATATTCTGGATATCTCAATTACTTTCTTATTCAGTGTTCTTGTCTATATTTATGTTTATGATAGCATAAAAAATAGTGTAACTTTTTGTGTGTGGGCTAATAATAATAGAAAATAATGAAGTGTGACAGAGATTGCAAGTTATCTACCAATAGTAGATATATGCCAAGTTGTTATTCTCTTTTCCTCAGTAATAGAACCATATGGCTTCCCCTAATAAAGCTATATTTTCCAGCATCCCTTGCAGCTAGGGGTAGCCATGATATATAATTGAAGGTGGTATGTGCAACCTCTAGAGAGTGTCCTTAAAGAGAAAAAGCATCCCCTTTTCCTTCCCTTTTCTCTATTCCTCTGTGTGTAAAGTAGTCTCATGCCTAGTGCTAGAGTACCCTTCTTAGTTGATGAGATATAATGGGCTCATCTGGGGCCTTTCACAGTACAGCAACAAGATGGCATACAAGAAGCTCAAGTCTCTGACACTGTGAAGACTGTACAAGCCTGTATCACCTTCTCAGAGTTTTACAAGACAGTAATAAACACTGATCCTGTTTAAATTAGTTATTTGGGTTTTCAGTCACTGATAAATGAGTTTAATCCTGATGAGTACATGGATGCAATACCCCCTAAAATTCTTAAGTGGAGATCAATGACATCAAAGTAGACTGTAGAAGTTAGAATTCACAGTAGTTCAAACAGGAAAAGATTCCCAATGAATTGAGTTATCACATGACACACAGTCATAACAACATGCTGAACTCTGAATATCTAGTTCTGCAGCAGTAGTCAGAGTCATAGTCACTGAGGAAGCAGCAATTTAGCTCAACAAACATCATCCCAGAATTGAAACTGATGATATTAGATTTAACTTTCATTGGTTTCACAATTTTTTTTGTATTTCATTTGGAGATGTTGGCAGTTAAAATTTTTTTCCATAAAACTGGTCCATATGTTACACTAATTTTTGTAACACTGACTAGGAGAGCTTATTGTAATGCCTAATTCTCAGTTCCCAGAATCTGATTAAATGGATCTTTGGTGGGATGTGGGAATCTATAATTTCAGTAAGTGTTCCAGGTTATTCTAATGTAGACTGCTGGGAACAAATTGCTATTTCTGAATTCTTAAATTGGTTCACAGATTCTTTTAAGATCTGCCAGTCCCTCTAGCTTCTTTTCTCACTGTCTCACCATCACCACACACATTTTTGCTTACAGCCGTAATAAACAATTTAAAGTGCCTCTAAAGTTGTAACCTCTGTTTCTACTCTGTGCTTTGTCATATGTCTTTCTTAGGCTTGCAATACTTTCTTCATGCTTTCCTTTAATTGACTAAATCCTATTTATCTTTCAAAAAGCAGTCATAACTCCCTAAAGGAGGCTTTCTGTCATTCTCCTACTGCCCCTCCTCTGTACTAACAGCACCCAGTACCATCTGTTATTTCTTCCAGTTATCACACTGTATTATCATTGTTACTGGTTTGTCTACATTATTAGACCTTAAGTTTCTGGAGGGCATAATTAGTAATATTCCATGGCATCCCCACTGCCTAATAATGCCAGATCATAATAGTGACTCAGCAGATGCTCTCCAGCTGAATTAATGAGAAAGTGAATGAATAAAGGGAGGAACAGACCATATACAGTTGAATGGGTTAGAGGTGCCAACCTTTCTGCAGTTGAAAATCCACATCTAACTTTTGACTCCCCAAAAACTTTACTAATAGCCTACTGTTGACTAGAAGCCTTACCAATAACATAAACAGTAAATCAACATATTTTTGTGCTATATATTTATTATATATTGCATTCTTACAATAAAATAAGAAAATACTACTCTAGAGAACTACTTTAGAAAATGTTACTAGAGAAAAAATGTTCTTCAAATTGTTGCATATTTTCAAACTGTGTTCTGAAAGTTTTTTGAAAAATACAACTATTGAAAATAATTTGCATACTAAGTGAGCCTTCACAGTTCAAATCCATGTTCAAGGGTCAACTGTACTGTATTCCAAACATACGGAAGTTCTTGTCACTTTAAGGTATATGTATCTAAGGTATTTAAGGTATATGTATTTAAGGTATATGTATATATGTATAATAGTAACAGGGTATTATATGTCATAAATACTAAAGTATTAAAGTTTAAATTTTTTCCTGTTTATTGTGTTTTTTTGCATTATCAGGAATTTCACGAAGATCTTTGAAATAAATTTACCTATATCACACAGAACAACAGGACACTGTAATTCTCTAAGGTTGATTATAGCAATTGCCACTGAAAATCAGACTATATGATGATGTGTTTCTCACAGAAGACCAAATATAATGTAGTTAGCAGTCCCAACAACCAAAATATGACTGAGCACGTTTCAAGACAGAAAGAAAGCTGATGTGCTATATGGCACACAATTTTATGTTTTATTAATTCTTGTATAACAAATCACCCCAAAACTCAGTGGCTGGAAACAATAAAAATTTATTACCTCACCTAGTTTCTGTGGCTCAGAAATCTGGTAGTGGATTAGCTGGATGATTCTGGCTCATGGTCTCTCTTGAGGACGCAGTCCAGCTGTTACCCGGGCTGCAGTCTCATGTGAAGGAGTATCTACTTCTGAGTTCACTCATGCAGCTCTTGGCAGGCCTTGGAGAGCCACTTTCCAGATCACTCACATGCACCTTTCCACAGAACTGCCTCACATCATGGCAGCTGGCTTCCCCAAGGCGAGTCCAGAGAAAATGAGAGTGAGCAACAGTGCCCCAGAAAGAAGCCACAGGTCTTTTTATAAACTGATGTCAAAAGGGGAAAACATTACTTCTGTCATATTGTATTTGTTAGAAGTGAGTCACTAAGTCCTGCACACATTTATGAGTATGAACACCAGGAGGTGGGGATCAGTGGGGGCCGCCCTACAACCTGCCAACCAAAAACATATTCTCTGTATTTCAGATATATTTTTAACAGAACAAAATAGCATCATATTACCAGTTAAACTGCACAGAACTTCAGGTGATGAAAACAAACAGCGAAAAGGAAAGCCCTTAAAATAATGTTTAAACTCAACTTTTTCCAGTTTTATTGAGATACCAGTGACTTATTGTATAAGTTTAGATGTACAACATGATTTGAATATATTGCAAAATGATTACCGCAATAAGGATTAGTTAACAAACACCATCTTACATACTTTTTTTACCCTTAAGATGAGAACTTTTAAGACCTACCCTCTTTGCAATTTCCAAATATACAGTATTGTTAACTATAGTCATCATGTTGTACATTATCTCCTCAGAGCTTATTTATCTTTTAAATGAAGACTATAGCTTTTGACCCCATTCACCTAGTTCCCCCTTCCCTATCTCTGGCAACCACAAATTTGATCTGTGTTCCTGAGTTTGGTTTCTTAGGTTCTATGTAGAAATATGACAGTATTTGTCTTTCTAAACTCAATGGATAAGATGAATTCATGTTATGTAGGCCTGATCTAATTGGTACAATGAAGACATGGGCTGTGCTCTGATGTTCTTTATCAGGTGAATTGTTTTTCATCTGAGGAATGTCTGGACATTCCAAGTAACTCCTGGACTTTGAAACTTCAACCAATTAACTAATTAACTCTGTGAGTCCTTTCTGGCTCTCTGGTTCTTTCTGGTTAACTCTGAGTCCCTTTTAGTGGGCTTTAGTAGTTTTATTTTCCCTCCATCCTGCTCATGTCTGCCTTTCTGCCTAATAATATTAGATTAGCAGCCCACTCTACTCCAGGATGACCTTATCTTTAATCACATTGGCAACAAACCTATTTTCCCTATGTCCAAAGAAAGTAACATTCTACGATTCTAGTGGTAGAGACTCAACATATAAATTTTGGGAGAGGACACAAAACCTCCCATACCAAAGCCCAAGAAGACTGCTTGAGTCTATAGGCAGTGGTGAGATACTAAGTGATGATTTCCCACCCCCCGTTTTGTGTCAGGAAACTGATGTGTTCCAGCAGATATTTTAGAAAGATATATCTGGTTGTAGTGGGCAATAATAATTGAAGAGCCTATAATCTGGAGGTAGAGAGATTGATTTTAGGCTATTTAAGGGCTACAATCTAGTACATAGCATACAAGGGACTTCATGATCTGGTTACCCAACCTTGCCAGCCCCAGAGCAAACCATTCTCTTCTCTTTGTCCTCCATCCAAACTGGCTTTGTCCCAGTGCTCTGAGTGCCCTAGGTTGTTTCCTCCTCAGTTTCTTTGAACACATTGTTCTTTATGCCTAGTTTGCTCTCTCCCTGCTTCACTTAATGGTACTACTTCAGAGCCCAATGCAAATGATACTTCCTCAAGCAATCTTCATCTGAGCTCTCCAGACTCGATCAATTTCTTTGGTTACTTGCTCTTAAAATTCTCAGTCCTCTTCTGTGAAGCTTTACCACAATTGCAGTTATATGATCAATTGTATCATTTGTCACTTGCTGTCTGTCCACCCTGCTAGACTGTAAATTCCATGAGGGTGGAAACAGCATCAGTCCTGACACTATTGCTATAGTGCAATGCCTTGTGCGAATAGGCACTCAATACACATTAGTTGCATAAAAGAGGTAATGAAACCTGTCCTATGTGGGAACTATGGGAATGGAAAAGAAAGGACAGAGCACAGGTTCAGGAAACTTCATAGCTTGGTAACTGATATGGTAGGCAAGGAAGGAAAAGTCAAAGGTAGCTCAAAGGTTTCAGGTGTGAGAGAAGAAAGGTACCGCTGATAGATATGGAGCTACTTTGGAGTCCCATTTTTTGTACTTTTAAGGCAAGATGGGTGATAAGACGTTTAAGTAGACACATCTACCAATTAGTTAAACAAAGGAAAATAGATATTTGAGGTTGATGTATAGATTCCATACTGGTTCCAAAAAACTCTTAATAATCACTGTTGATGGACCCAATAATCTATCTTATTTGATCTGCATTTCTAAATCTATACCTTCACA
The DNA here is from genome assembly GCF_030020395.1 of Manis pentadactyla. Lineage (NCBI taxonomy): Eukaryota > Metazoa > Chordata > Mammalia > Pholidota > Manidae > Manis > Manis pentadactyla. The sequence continues at coordinate 55,423,833 of NC_080024.1, forward strand.
GCCATTTTTCATATGTGTGTAAGTATTTTTGTTAAAATATTCATTTTTGATATGTAGATAATTTAGACAATAAAGAAAAAATTAAAGAATACCTTGAAGGTAGGTGCACATAAGTAGAAATTGGCTAGCTTATAATGAAAATACATAAATTGGTATAATACTTCTGGATGTTCATTTGCAAATGTGACATAAAACACTTAAAAATGGCAATATACCTTATACTGGATGGTTTCTATGTTTAGGAATTTAATCAAAATAATTAATCAGATATATATATAAGATTTGCATCAAAGGACACAAACTCTACCTAGATATGACTACTACGTAGTTGAATTTTCTCTCAGTAATTTTTCTATATTGGGTCTGATTGTATGAACAATTAAAAAATTCAAGTATACCATCTATGCTATTTCAAACTCAACCTTTTTCACCCTGTCTTTGATCATAACCACATATTAAGTTATGTCCTAATAACATGATAATTAGGTTATTTCCATTTTTGTAAGTATGCTGTGATAAACAGTTCTTTCCATAATCTACTTTATCCAAAGGAGGTGATCAGATATGAGCACAAAGCAGAATTGCAGTACATTTTAAACACTCTTGATAATTACTAAATCATCTTCCTAAAAGTTGAACCAACTTATATTCTCACTAGCAGGATATGTATGACATTTTACAGTAACATCAAATTCTGGCTAAGCTGAAAGCTAACTCTGATTAGATCTAGGTGACCCAGTGGGTTCATTTGATGTCAAACAGGTGTTTGTCTGGCTTTGAGAAAGAAAAGGAGGAAAAGAGGTCACCACCATACATGGGTCAATAGTAACGTAATTGTTAGGGTAAATGGGCTTAAACCAATGTAAGAAGTATTTCAGTCTATTTACACTGAGTTAATTTGAATTGCATATAAATATAGTTTAAATATAGAATGAACATCTATTTTGGGAATGTCTTGTTATCCCCCACTTTTATTCTTCAGAGAACCATTTAATTTTTGATTAGGCATTAAAGCACTTATATATGCTATATGTGAATATCAGCATCTTAACTGCGTATGTTGGTTTCTACCTGATCCCCCTCTACTCTCGGTGGCACTTAGAGAAGAGGAATCAGCAGTATTAACAGTTAACAAAAGGAAACTTCCCCGAGACAATTTTTTTCCTCCCAAACTGGTATTCAGACTAAACAAACAGTGCACAAACGTTTTATGCAGGGGTTATTCTCCAATGAACTCATACCTATCATTTCACCACAGCTGTGTTTAAACTGGAAGCAATACTTACTGCATTGCGTTTGCTGTGCTAGAAAGTATGAGAAGTCTTTGTAGGGGCAGATGAGGATCCTGTTTTCCAGAAGAGAGATATATAATGTTGGGCAATTTGGAGAAAACCTCTGTACTGCTTTTGTAAAAATTCTGTTCTGTAATGGAGAAAAAAATTAAAAGTCAAACAAAAATAGAGAAAGGCAGAATGGAAACTGAAGATTTCCTTAGAAAAGAAGCAGAACCAGGAAGAGCAAAGTGTAACTACTTCAAAGTAGCAGGTAACTGAAATTAAAATGTTTTTTAAGTTGAAAATTCCTTTATATTTGATTGTCTCAACTAAGATAGTTTTTAAATTACTCCCTTTCTCTCCTCCAACACTAAAAAATTAATCTTACGTTCATGAAAGGCTTTTATGTGAACATCAGTGAGGAATGTTTTTTTCTGCATGGATGAAGAAATTTGGCTTAGAAATTTGATTAGTTATACATGTTTGGAAACAGCTTATATGTACTACAATGGTTTCCACTTAAACATGAGGTTGTGATTATATACATCTTTGCAGATGTGAAATTTAAATATAACATTTACCGAATGACACAATACATTATTTAAAAACCCATAGCAGAATGAACTGTACTTTGCTATTTTAAGACTTTTTCATAAATGTTAAGAATTCACTGGTAGGACCAATCCAGTCCAGTTTTTTTATGGAATTTTAGATGAGTGTGTGACACTTTTACCACCAGTATTTACATTCCCCTTCATCCTTATTAACAAATTCTCATTTTGTTCAAGGCAACAAAGTGCACCACTAAAAATACCGACCCTCTGATGCTGCTTGGCACCCAGCGAGGTAACGTGCCACACTTCTGGCCAAAAGTAAGCAGAGGTCTGCTGTGCATGTGCTCTCTTAAGAGAGGTAGAACTCCTTCATGCTTTCATCTTATTCTTTCCTGAAACTTAGATATGAAATGTGGAGGCGCAAGAATTATCTTGTAACCATGAGGCAACAAGCATGATAAGGATGGTTAGGATGGTGGAAGACAAAGATGGAAGGGGCCTGGGTCCTTGATAATGTCACTATGCATCACTATGTCCAGGCCTTAGACTGCTCATATCTTCTGTCTAATTCACTATCTTAGAGTTTTCTATTATTTATTTGTAGCTATGCACATTCCCAACTCATACAGTGACCAATTCCTTTACGAATTCTTTGCCCTTTTCTGCTTAGGTGAGCAGTGTCAGAGAGAACAAGAGAGACAGAGAAACACTTTATTTAGAATAGTAAAATATTTCCTTACAATTTATAAATAGTCACTGCCCCAAGTCTTCTGGGTGCCAGGCCTTCGCCCCAGTGGTCTTGGTTATTCCCCTGAGGCCTGTGGGACTTCCCATGATTCAGCATGGATCCCAGGTTGACGTCAGTCACAGCAAGGGGCTTCCAGAACCTTTACCCAGCTGGGCCTTGCATCCTTCCATATAGGTCTTTCATGCCTTAAGGTTGTTAAATACTTTGAATGTCATCTCAGATTAATATTATTTATACACAGGGACAGCATCAGTGGGTGATATTTTATATATCTTTTATGGTAATAATACATACTATATATTTAATTCCCATTTGTTTCTTTTTCTTATGGATCTCATTCAGAATTTCTCTTTTAGCTTTAACCAGACACCCATGAGTTTATTTTCCTTTATGACAGGCAATCTGGTTAACAGGAGTACAAGTTCCGGATCTATCAGTACTGTGTCCATGGCTTTAATCTTATACTCCAGGGACCTGCATCTTGGTCAAGCCTCCTCAGGTCCTCTGTCTTACCTTGTGACTGTCTTAACTAAAGGACAGAGAAGAACTTGGATATCTGAACTGGAAAAAAAACATGACTCATCTGTATTTAATATACTCATCATCATAAAGCAGGTATTGCTTAGTCTTTTTCCAAATTACTCAGTTTTTAAGGTCTCGGCTTTTTCTATGATCACTTCAAGCCAAAGAACATGCATTTGGCTTCTTAACTTTTTCCTTGCAGATGTCACAAGAAGGCAATCCTAAAATTACATTTACTTTTCTTCCTCTTATTATTTTTAAACTTTATATCCCTTTATGGGGGGGAAGCCCCATTTTTACTTCTCCACTTCTATTCTGTCTCTAGTTTCTATTTTCTTCCAAATATTACTTTTCCTAATTAGATGCAATGGGAGGGGTTCACGATAGTTTGGGGTTAAAACTGAAATTCTCGGCCTGCACCTGGCGCTGCGTGGGCTGTGCACGCTACTCGAGCGTCTATCAAAAATACCATTGGAGAGAGGGGCGGAAGATGGCGGCATGAGTAGAGCAGCGGAAATCTCCTCCCAAAACAACATATATCTATGAAAATATAACAAAGACAACCCTTCCTAGAATAAAGATCAGAGGACACAGGACAATATCCAGACCACATCCACACCTGAGAGAACCCAGCGCCTCGCGAAGGGGGAGAGGAGGGCCACAAACCAACAAGAAAGGAAGTCCTTCCAGCCGTCACTCGTCCCAGTTCTGCAGACTATTCCTATCACCATGAAAAAGGCAAAGCTACAGGCAGACAAAGATCACAGAGACAACACCAGAGAAGGAGACAGACCTAACCAGTCTTCCTGACAAAGAATTCAAAATAAGAATCATAAACATGCTGACAGAGATGCAGAGAAATACGCAAGAAAAATGGGATGAAGTCCGGAAAGAGATCACAGATGCCAGAAAGGAGATCGCAGAAATGAAACAAACTCTGGAAGGGTTTATAAGCAGAATGGATAGAATGCAAGAGGCCATTGATGGAATTGAAATCAGAGAACAGGAACGCATAGAAGCTGACATAGAGAGAGACAAAAGGATCTCCAGGAATGAAACAATATTAAGAGAACTGTGTGACCAATCTAAAAGGAACAATATCCGTATTATAGGGGTCCCAGAAGAAGAAGAGAGAGGAAAAGAGATGGAAAGTATCTTAGAAGAAATAATTGCTGAAAATTTCCCCACACTGGGGGAGGAAGTAATCGAACAGACCACGGAAATACACAAAACCCCCAACAGAAAGGATCCAAGAAGGGCAACACCAAGACACATAATAATTAAAATGGCAAAGATCAAGGACAAGGAAAGAGTGTTAAAGGCAGCTAGAGAGAAAAAGGTCACCTATAAAGGGAAACCCATCAGGCTAACGTCAGATTTCTCAACAGAAACCCTACAGGCCAGAAGAGAATGGCATGATATATTTAATACAATGAAACAGAAGGGCCTTGAACCAAGGATACTGTATCCAGCACGACTATCATTCAAATATAACGGTGGGATTAAACAATTCCCAGACAAACAAAAGCTGAGGGAATTTGCTTTCCACAAACCACCTCTACAGAACATCTTACAGGGACTGCTCTAGATGGGAGCATTCCTAGAAGGAGCACAGCACAAAACACCCAACATATGAAGAATCGAGGAGGAGGAACAAGAAGGGAGAGAAGAAAAGAATCTCCAGACAGTGTATATAACAGCTCAATAAGCGAGCTAAGTTAGGCAGTAAGATACTAAAGAGGCTAACCTTGAACCTTTGGTAACCACGAATTTAAAGCCTGCAATGGCAATAAGTACATATCTTTCAATAGTCACCCTAAAAGTTAATGGGTTGAATGCACCAATCAAAAGACACAGAGTAACAGAATGGATAAAAAAGCAAGACCCATCTATATGCTGCTTCCAAGAAACTCACCTCAAACCCAAAGACATGTACAGACTAAAAGTCAAGGGATGGAAAAACATATTTCAAGCAAACAACAGTGAGAAGAAAGCAGGGGTTGCAGTACTAATATCAGACAAAATAGACTTTAAAACAAAGAAAGTAACAAGAGATAAAGAAGGACACTACATAATGATAAAGGGCTCAGTCAAACAAGAGGATATAACCATTCTAAATATATATGCACCCAACACAGGAGCACCAGCATATGTGAAACAAATACTAACAGAACTAAAGGGGGATATAGACTGCAATGCATTCATTCTAGGAGACTTCAACACACCACTCACCCCAAAGGATAGATCCACTGGGCAGAAAATAAGTAAGGACACGGAAGAACTGAACAACACAGTAGAGCAGATGGACCTAATAGACATCTATAGAACTCTACATCCAAAAGCAGCGGGATATACATTCTTCTCAAGTGCACATGGAACATTCTCCAGAATAGACCACATACTAGGCCACAAAAAGAGCCTCAGAAAATTCCAAAAAATTGAAATCCTACCAACCAACTTTTCAGACCACAAAGGCATAAAACTAGAAATAAACTGTACAAAGAAAGCAAAGAGGCTCACAAACACATGGAGGCTTAACAACACGCTCCTAAATAATCAATGGATCAATGACCAAATCAAAATGGAGATCCAGCAATATATGGAAACAAATGACAACAACAACACTAAGCCCCAACTTCTGTGGGACACAGCAAAAGCAGTCTTAAGAGGAAAGTATATAGCAATCCAAGCATATTTAAAAAAGGAAGAGCAATCCCAAATGAATGGTCTAATGTCACAATTATCGAAATTGGAAAAAGAAGAACAGATGAGGCCTAAGGTCAGCAGAAGGAGGGACATAATAAAGATCAGAGAAGAAATAAATAAAATTGAGAAGAATAAAACAATAGCAAAAATCAATGAAACCAAGAGCTGGTTCTTCGAGAAAATAAACAAAATAGATAAGCCTCTAGCCAGACTTATTAAGAAGAAAAGAGAGTCAACACAAATCAACAGTATCAGAAACGAGAAAGGAAAAATCACGACGGACCCCACGGAAATGCAAAGAATTATTGGAGAATACTATGAAAACCTATATGCTAACAAGCTGGGAAACCTAGGAGAAATGGACAACTTCCTAGAAAAATATAACCTTCCAAGATTGACCCAGGAAGAAACAGAAAATCTAAACAGACCAATTACCAGCAACGAAATTGAAGAGGTAATCAAAAAACTACCAAAGAACAAAACCCCCGGGCCAGATGGATTTACCTCGGAATTTTATCAGACATACAGGGAAGACATAATACCCATTCTCCTTAAAGTTTTCCAAAAAATAGAGGAGGAGGGGATACTCCCAAACTCATTCTATGAAGCTAACATCACCCTAATACCAAAACCAGGCAAAGACCCCACCAAAAAAGAAAACTACAGACCAATATCCCTGATGAACGTAGATGCAAAAATACTCAACAAAATATTAGCAAACCGAATTCAAAAATACATCAAAAGGATCATACACCATGACCAAGTGGGATTCATCCCAGGGATGCAAGGATGGTACAACATTCGAAAGTCCATCAACATCATCCACCACATCAACAAAAAGAAAGACAAAAACCACATGATCATCTCCATAGATGCTGAAAAAGCATTTGACAAAGTTCAACATCCATTCATGTTAAAAACTCTCAGCAAAATGGGAATAGAGGGCAAGTACCTCAACATAATAAAGGCCATCTATGATAAACCCACAGCCAACATTATATTGAACAGCGAGAAGCTGAAAGCATTTCCGCTGAGATCGGGAACTAGACAGGGATGCCCACTCTCTCCACTGTTATTTAACATAGTACTGGAGGTCCTAGCTACGGCAATCAGACAAAATAAAGAAATACAAGGAATCCAGATTGGTAAAGAAGAAGTTAAACTGTCACTATTTGCAGATGACATGATACTGTACATAAAAAACCCTAAAGACTCCACCCCAAAACTTCTAGAACTGATATCGGAATACAGCAAAGTTGCAGGATACAAAATCAACACACAGAAATCTGTGGCTTTCCTATATACTAACAATGAACCAACAGAAAGAGAAATCAGGAAAACAACTCCATTCACAATTGCATCAAAAAAAATAAAATACCTAGGAATAAACCTAACCAAAGAAGTGAAAGACTTATACTCTGAAAACTACAAGTCACTCTTAAGAGAAATTAAAGGGGACACTAACAGATGGAAACTCATCCCATGCTCGTGGCTAGGAAGAATTAATATCGTTAAAATGGCCATCCTGCCCAAAGCAATATACAGATTTGATGCAATCCCTATGAAACTACCAGCAACATTCTTCAATGAACTGGAACAAATAATTCAAAAATTCATATGGAAACACCAAAGACCCCGAATAGCCAAAGCAATCCTGAGAAAGAAGAATAAAGTAGGGGGGATCTCACTCCCCAACTTCAAGCTCTACTATAAAGCCATAGTAATCAAGACAATTTGGTACTGGCACAAGAGCAGAGCCACAGACCAATGGAACAGACTAGAGAATCCAGACATTAACCCAGACATATATGGTCAATTAATATTTGATAAAGGAGCTATGGACATACAATGGCGAAATGACAGTCTCTTCAACAGGTGGTGCTGGCAAAACTGGACAGCTACATGTAGGAGAATGAAACTGGACCATTGTCTAACCCCATATACAAAAGTAAACTCAAAATGGATCAAAGACCTGAATGTAAGCCATGAAACCATTAAACTCTTGGAAGAAAACATAGGCACAAACCTCTTAGACATAAACATGAGTGACCTCTTCTTGAACATATCTCCCCGGGCAAGGAAAACAACAGCAAAAATGAGTAAGTGGGACTATATTAAGCTGAAAAGCTTCTGTACAGCAAAAGACACCATGAATAGAACAAGAAGGATCCCTACAGTATGGGAGAATATATTTGAAAATGACACATCCGATAAAGGCTTGACGTCCAGAATATATAAGGAGCTCTCACGCCTCAACAAACAAAAAACAAATAACCCAATTAAAAAATGGGCAGAGGAACTGAAGAGACAGTTCTCCAAAAAAGAAATACAGATGGCCAACAGACACATGAAAAGATGCTCCACATCGCTAATTATCAGAGAAATGCAAATTAAAACTACAATGAGGTATCACCTCACACCAGTAAGGATGGCTGCCATCCAAAAGACAAACAACAACAAATGTTGGCGAGGCTGTGGAGAAAGGGGAACCCTCCTACACTGCTGGTGGGAATGTAAGTTAGTTCAACCATTGTGGAAAGCAGTATGGAGGTACATCAAAATGCTCAAAACAGACTTACCATTTGACCCAGGAATTCCACTCCTAGGAATTTACCCTAAGAACGCAGCAATCAAGTTTGAGAAAGACAGATGCACCCCTATGTTTATTGCAGCACTATTTACAATAGCCAAGAATTGGAAGCCACCTAAATGTCCATCAATAGATGAATGGATAAAGAAGATGTGGTACATATACACAATGGAATACTACTCAGCCATAAGAAAAGGGCAAATCCAATCATTTGCAGCAACATGGATGGAGCTGGAGGGTATTATGCTCAGTGAAACAAGCCAAGCGGAGAAAGAGAAATACCAAATGATTTCACTTATCTGTGGAATATAAGAACAAAGGAAAAACTGAAGGAACAAAACAGCAGCAGAATCACAGAACTCAAGAATGGACTAACAGGTACCAAAGGGAAAGGCACTGGGGAGGATGGGTGGGTAGGGAGGGATAAGGGGGGGAGAAGTAGGGGGATATTAAGGTTAACATGCATGGGGGGGTAGGAGAAAAGGGAGGGCTGTACAACACAGAGAAGGCAAGTAGTGATTCTACAACATTTTGCTATGCTGATGGACAGTGACTGTAAAGGGGTTTATAGGGGAGAGCCTAGTAAACATAATATTCGTCATGTAAGTGTAGATTAGTGATAGAAAAAAAAAAAAAGGGCAGTTTCTGTGTGGTAACCTCCAACAAGTTCTACACAAGGGTATAAAGGGCATATAAAAGTGTAGGCAAAGGGTCTGTTTGTGTTTATACAGAGGATCAAAGCCTAATTGGGCTACCCCGAAAATGAACTAAGATATGATTTGAAAAAGAACTTCCAACATCTGCACTCTCTGGAAGACTCATGCCAGAAGATGATCATCAAAAAACCCCAAGAAAGATCTACGCACTGCTACAGCTGTAGATGCACTCATCCCACCAGTTCCTGGACTTGCCATGGGAATGAGGAAGGAGATATCTAAGCTGGCCTGTGCATACAGTAAAACAACAAAATTGGACTGGATCTATACTGTTGGAACTCAACCAAGAATTTGGAGAAGTGCAAATTGTAGCGCTCCAAAGTCTTACAACTACAAACTATTTACTGTTAAAAGAACATATGGCATGTGAACAATCCCCAGGAATGGGTTGTTTTAATTTGTCTGATTTCTCTCAGACTGTTCAAGTTCAGTTGGACAATATCCACCATATCATAGATTTCACAAATCATTCACAAATGCCTAAGGTGCCTAACTGGTTTTCTTGGTTTCACTGGAGATGGCTGGTAATTACAGATATGCTTTGGTTATGTAACTATACTCCTATTATGTTAATGTGTGTGTGCAATTTAAGTAGTAGCTTAAAACCTGTACATGCTGAAGTTACTCTACAAGAAGATATATCAAAGAAATAATCAATCTTCCCATGTTTTCTTCCGCCTGCTACTTCTATAGCTTTTCTTCTTCCTTCCTAATTACAACCCTTAAATAGAATTCGTGCCTCATATCAAATTTACCGAGTATCATAATTCTTCCAAGTGGTAAAGATACCTCAAGACAAATGCTGGGCATAGAAGCCACAGGGCATAAATATGCAAAGAAGTAAAAAGCTAACTTTTTCAAACAATAAGGCTTCTCTCTCACTTACCAACTTCACATTTCCCTGTATGGCCCCGGAAGATGACTGGTTAGCCAGAGACGGGTAAGATTCCTCAAGGGAGGAACAACCTAAGACAGGCACAGTCGCAGGGGGGCCATCAGGTGAGAAATTGGGGATCAACAGAGGTGAGGCTTAGAACCTCACCCCCCCATTGTGAGAGAAATGTTCTGCATACGTGGATGTTTTATTGCCCTGGTCTAGCTTGGATTAACACATAGTCTACAGGCACACACCTGATCATCTACATGTGCTCTCTTACAACACTAAACTATGTTTTCTACCTTTATCTTGTATCTACCTACCACTTCAGCATTTTATTAAAAATAATAATAATAAAGAGAGAAATGTGTTATCCACATATAAATCAAGTATAAAAACCAAATGAGTATTCATATTTGAACTGACTGTTTAGAGTTCATAATGCATGAGCAAAACCGAAAGTTTCTGTGATGACTGCCCTTGTACTGTTCACCATGTAACTTATTCATTATGTAAGAATTTGTTCTACATGTAAAAACTTGTTTGTTATGCCTCAGAAGATTGGAGACTGATGAAAATTAGGCTTGGGGTGGATTAATGATTGTGCATTGAGCATTGACTCCCCTATACAGAATTTTATTGTCGTTAACAACCATTTGATCAATAAATATGAGAGATGCCCTCACAAAAAAAAAAAAAAAAAAAAAAAAACTGAAATTCTCATAGTCATTGAAAATATATATAAAAGGGAATTTCATGGTTGGATGAAGTTTAAAAATTACTAATTTCAGTGAGCTGCTCTGTTAGATAACATATTTTAAAAATTACTTTAAATTGTACTATAATATATATGTGTTAGAACATAGTTTTTAAAGGATAAAATCATGATGCTCACATAAATATGAAATGAACAAATGTCAAAGATCTCATTTAACTCTATAATTAATGAGGGAACCAGGAGATGTTACAACCAGTTCAAAAGATAACTTCCAATGAGATAAGGAATGCTGAAATGAATATATAAATGGATAAAACACTGGCCAAAAGAAGTCATTGGCCACATAGCAATAATAACATTCCACCAGACACAACATGCATTTCTATGGACAGGAATTATTTGCATTACTGTCATTTTCTATACTTTGATTTTTATCTTTGCAAAGTAGCCCAAAGACAAGTAAAGGCTATAATCAGATTATAGAGTAGGAAGGACACCCCATTATTTGTCTTTCACAGTGTTTCCTTATTATGTAACCTGGTGAAGTATAACCAAAAGGTGGTACTCCTTCTTGACGGTCTCCTGGGAACTAGTTTATTGGCATTTCCTAGGAGGAGATAAAAATAGGGGTGAGTAAGACAACAGTTTTAAAGGACAAGACTAGAAAACTGAGCAAGAGTAGGCAAATTGTGCTTTCTCCCCCAACTTGGAATAGTTTTGATAGCTTGGGCTGTAGAACCACAGTTTATGGTTCAAATCCTGTTGCCTATTGGGCAAGTTAGTCTTTTGAAGTCCCAGTTTCTTTATTGAGATAGTGGGATTATTACTAGTACCTAATTGATAAGTTTGTCAAATGATATGACCTAAGTAAAATGCTTAGCATAATAACTGGCTTGGCAGAGTGCCCAATAAATGTTAGCTGTCATTATTAATATTTTTGTCAATATTATGATTTTAAGTGAAACTAAATACCAAGCTAAATAGGCTCAGAAGTATATAACATCAAATTAATTTTTTAAACAGCTTTATTAAGGCATAATTTGTATATAATAAACTGAATATATTTAACTTATGTAATTGGTTTGACATAAGTGTATTGTGAAAGCATCACCATAATGAACATATTCATCATCTCTGAAAGCTCCCTCATGACTCCTTATAATTTCTCCCTCTCATCTTTTCCTGTTTCCCATCCCCAAACAACTGATCTCCTTTTTGTCACTATAGATCAGTTTGCATTTTCTAGAATGTTTATAAATGGAACCATATAGTATGTATTCTTTTTGTCTGGTCTCTTTCAGTGTGCTTAGTTATTTTGACATTGATTCATGCTGCAGTCTAAATTAATAGTTCATTCCTTTTAATTGCCAAGTAACATTTCCTTGGAAGTATATTGTATAGTTTATTTACCCATCCAGCTGTTGATGGAATTTGGCTTGTTTTCTTTTTGGCTGTTACAAATAAAGCCATCATAAACATTCACATAGAAGTATTTATATAATGAATGCATTAATTGGGTAAATATCTAAGAGTGGAATGGCTAAATCATATGTAGGTGTATGTTTAACTTTTTAAGAAACTGTCAGGCTATTTTCCAAATTTGCGTGAGAGCCCCTGTTGCTCTACATCTTTGCTAACACTTGATATGATCAGTCTTTAATTTTAGCTCTTCTAATATTTGTGCAGTAGCATCTCATTGTGGTTTATTTTATATTTCCCTAATGATTAGTGGTATTGCAAATCTCATCATGTGCTTATGGTCATGCACTTCTGAGTTAATGTAAGGTGCTTTGCTAAAACTACTCTGGGACTTTGGTCAGTTGGGTAGTAAATTCATGTGTAACATGCTTCATCTAGTTGAAACCCAGGGCAATACAGATAAAATGTAAAAGCCAAAGAAAGAATACAAAATATGTAAATATCTTCATGGCTTATAAAGACAGAAATGTGAATGAGTACCTAGGACTGAAGCAGATGACCTGCCAGACGATGGAGCTAGAGACAGAAGTAGAGAACGGATGGCTCCTTCTGGTAATGAAGATTAAAAATTCTCCACAGGAAATGGGGTCCTGGCTCATCTCATAGCATGAAGCTAGTGGCTGGAGTGGGGCCTCTCCTATTCAACCATCTGATAGGAAGCTGAAGAAAGAAAGATCCTATATTTTCTGCCTTCCTCCTTGCTGCTGACCTGCTGCCTGCAGCTGCAGGAAGCAAGAAGACATGACTAGGAACTAAGCCAAACTGTCTTCTAGTTGCAAGGCCTAAATCCATTATAAACCCATAGGTCATAATAATGTAGGAATTCCAAAACATATTATAAGACTCAATTCTGAACCTGAGGTCTGAAGGAGTAGAAGAGTAAGTAAAGTAGGATGGGTGGAGGAGAGAGACTAAGAACAAACCAAAACAACAAATCAAAACAAAATCTACCCCTGAAAATGAACTACATGAAAAAAAAAAAGCAAGGATAAAAAAGAGAGCCAACAAAATCAACAATCAGAATATAAATTCACCTGCTATGAAGTCAAATGCATGGCACAATATGACAAAGACCTTAAAATAAGTTTGTTTAATCAAAGAAAGAAATGAAGGAATGATATTCATTACAAAGAATAATATTTCATGGAACAAAATAGGTACTACTTGCAATATAAAATATAGAGGATGGATAAACTCCTGCTAGACACAGTAAATCACAAAGTCTGGCCACACGTTCTTTGTAGTTCCTGCCATCAGAAGGTGGAGCCTATTTCTCCACCCCATGGAACTGGGCTAGGAACTATGACTTGTTATATAGCCAGTGAATCACTAGTAAGAGTGACACAAGTAGAAACTTGAAAAGTCTTGTACAATCTTGCTGCTGGGAACACTAATGCCACCATGAAAGAAGCCCGGGTTACCTCTGGGGAGTGAGAGATGATGTGGGGTGAGGGGTTCAGCTGTCTCAGCCACCTAGCAGCCCAGTCAAGCTCAGACCACATCTGACCTGCCAGATGAGTGTGGTTGCATGAGGGAGTCCAGGCAAGACTAGCAGAAAAACCACCTAGTCAACCTACAAAATCATGAGAAATAATATTCTTCCCATTTCAAACCACTAAATTTGGAAACGTTAGGCAGCGACAAGTAACAGATACACTGGTGCAGTAAAAAAAAATTAGGAAATGAGAAGATAGTCTGAGGAATTCATCAAAAACATAGCACAAAGAGGCAACAGAAATTAAAACTATGAATAGGCAATGAAGAGATACAGAGGATAGATGTGAAAATTCTAGTATCTTTCTAAACAAGAGTTCTAGAGGAAGAGAATGGAGGAACAGACAAAAAGGTAACATTTGAAGCAATGATAACTTGCAATTTTCCAGAACTCAAGAAAGTCATGAGTCTCTAGCTACAAAACTATTAAGATATATTTTATGGGTTTAATTATATAATTTACATATATATTAAAGTTTACCATTCTTACAAGCTGTCTTATTATTGGATTAAAGAAAATGTGAATTTTGTTCAAGTTAAACTAAAATATATCAATTTCCCACTTTGAAATCCAGGTTTCCTAAAATTTAACATGTGGCCAAGTTGTGGTGAGGTAGGCCTCCTTGCAGCAAGTGTCAGCACATTGAACATGCTTTGTTTTTGTCTATCAAACTTCCCTTTCTTTTAGGAATTAACTGTCCCACAAACCTCATGGTTTTGATTGTCTCTACATCACAAATCCTTAGTCTCAACCTCAGCATTTGGGAAGATATATGAACCAAGACACTCCAGTTTTTTCTCTCCCAGGAATTTTACACTTCAGATAAATTCATTATAAAAATGCCATACATTCTTGCATTGCACACATAAAACATTATTTCTTTCATTTCTAAGAATTTTGGAGAGAAAGATGAGGTACACAGATGAGTTCACTACATTTGACCTAATCTTTTTAATGTGTTATTTAGCTTATGTTACCTATTTTTCAAAACAGCAGCAGATAAAAAGCAACAAATTTGACATCAGGAAAAAGGCTGCTAGACAGACATATTAACATGATTGAAAATTGACAGACTGGAGTCTGACTGTAAAGAAGAAAACCAAAAAACTTAAAAAGGAGACACTACTAGTCAAACATACATCAATAGCATGCTGATGTAAGGCTGTATATATATATATATATATATATATATATACACACACACACATGCCTCAGCAGCCACTGAGGGCATCGGTCTAAGTTGATGACACATTGATGATTGTGTGGGTCATTAAAGCATTTAAAATTTCTTTGTAGTTAGTCTCTGTTTAATAAAGCAGAAAAGTGGCAAATGTGTACAAATATGTTTGTAAAAAAATTTCTATCAAAACAAAGTTTTGACTGTTTAAAGGAATAAACACTCATGTAAAATTTATTCCGTAAGAACCTGAGATTTTACTCCACTTAGCTAAAAATCTGACAGTTTATAAATTTAACATTTTCTTTTGTTTTTTTCACTGTATGCTCATGTTTTCATAAAAAAATACTCTAGAGTCCCATGATGATAATGTTTTTCTTTCTTTGATATGGTATGTAATATTTTAAATTTTATCAAAGGGAAATTTCTCTGTTCATTCTGAATAGTTGTATTTTTCAAAAGGAAACTGTATCTTTATGTTGTTTGTATTTAATGCATTGAATACTGATTGTTCTGAGTCATAAAAGGATCAGAACCTAATTATTTTTGTTACTAGAAAATTGTGAGTATAGCTTTCCTCAAATATCTTCTTTCAGACATTTTTTTTTTAGTTATGTTAAAATGTGTGTTATTCAGGACTAATTTATCATGATAGGACACATGAAGATGAAATAAAAGTCCAAGATTTCCAAGTACTCAGGTTAATTCATTTACCTGTCACTTGGTACTGCCCTTGTTTTAAAGTAGGAACAAATCTCCTGTACAAAACTCTGACAACTGTCATCCCATCTCTGCTTGAATACTTTCAGTTACAAGGGGTTCATAACTTCACAAAGCATCCCAGTTAGACAGCTCACATTGTTAAAACACTATGTTGCTTATATTGAAACAAATATGCCTCCTGGTAATTTATACCACTGAATTCATAACAGTTATTTTTGGGTTTCTATACTTGGGACTTTAACCTATTTGAAGACAATGATCATGGTTTTCATTTGTCTAAACTAAATTTTCACTCTGTTCCGTTTGTCTAAAGTAAATTTCCCTAATTTCTTACATAGCTATGCTTTTAAAAAATGAGACTCAATCTTTTTTCTTCCCTCCCTCACTTTGTTCATCCTTCCTTCCATTCCATCCTTTCTTCTTTCTTTCCTTAATTCAGTCCAAAAGACATGAAGTGGAGTTAAGCAAAGTAAGGGTGCTTGTGGTGGGGAGAGGAGGGATGACACAGCACAGGGCAGGATTGCTGGAGTGAGGACCCGGGGCTTGCCCGGGGATGCAGGGCCAGAGGATTTCATCAGGTGTCCTCCATCTCTTGGCTTCCGAGCAGTAGCAACATAGCCCCTCTAGCTCCAGACTTATTCAAACAAAAGTCGGGGTCTTGAGTCTCTCAGTTCCATCCATGGATTGATATCTGTGAATGGACTGGAATACATGATTGAGATTAGGTCACACGCCAACTCCTCTTTGGTTTGAGTTAATCCCACCCAACCATTAGAGAGAGGATAAGAAAGGGATTATTGGATAGTCTGGGTCTTGTTATTAAGAGAAGGAAAATAGATACTGGGTAGGCTAAAACATCAAATATCCACTCTAGAATAACTGTTAATATTTTGGGTAAAATATCTAAACCTTTTATACACATATATTTCTTACAATGGGATCATTCTGGGTAAACTCTATGAGTTACTTTTATTTCACTTAAAACTAATAATAAAAATCTTTCCATGTCAATTAACATTCTTTTAGAATGTTATTTTGATGGCTACAAAATACTAATTTTATTTAACAGCCCTTACTTTTGAGCAAGTTTTCTGCACATTTTTCTTTGCTAAACCATGCCGTGAACACTTTTTGCACACAACTCTATGTGCTCTCATCCAGGTATTTTCTCAGGATAAATCCTTAATGGTAAGATCGTCAGGTCAAAGTATATGATAATTTTCAAGATTTTCAACCATTCCTAAATATCATTCTTCATTTGGCATTTGACAAACACTTAACACTATTAACCATTATCTTGCTTGCCTCCTTCAGTTTGTCAGTGTCTCTCTGTATAGTGTCAGGAAGGAACATGTAAACTCCCAATATGTGTGTAGACATTACTGGATGAATACTTCCTGTTTCTGAAAAGTACTTATTTTTCCATTGCCTATAATTGTATTAACCTGTACATTCAGCAATACTGATATTCATACCTTTGTGTTGTTCCCTCCCATGTTTTATCAGAGTTGGTCCCTGTAACAAATAGAAGACAAGAGAAATTATGGCATGTCACTTCTGAGACTCAGTTACAAAAGGTGTTATGGGCCTCTCTCTCTCTCTCACCATATATATATATATATATATATATATAATATATTAAAATATAGAATATATATATAGTTTATATATATTAAATATATATTGATATTATATATATCATATGTATATTAGGGTATCCTAATAGGATACCTTATATATATATATATATATATATATATATATAGACACTTGAAAAACATACATACTATATATAATAAATATATTTATATATTTTTAGTGTTTCTACATGGGTCCTTAACTTATTGGAAGATATATAAATAAATTAACAAAGAAATAAATAAAACATATGTATCTTGTATCACTTGTGCTCATTCTGTGGTAAGCCAGATGTCATGTTGTGAGGACAGTTAGGCAGCCTATGGAAAAGCCCACAGGGGAGGAATGAGGGTTTCCAGCCAGTGATCAGCAAGGTACTAAGGGCTGCTCAAACCATGTGAGTGAGCTAGTGGTGGATTCTACTCTGCTTGAGTCTTCAGATTGCTGCAGCGTAAACTGACAGTTGACAGCAATTTCATGAGAGATTCTGAGCTAGAAATACCCAATTAAGCTGCTCTCTCATTCCTGACTCTGAAACTGACCCATAAGCTGCTAAATTTTAAGGATAATTTTTTCCATGGCCATAGAAAGCCAATATACTATTAAAGGGATTGAACTTTTAATAAAAACCTTTCCAAAAAGAAAACTTCTAGCCCTGATGGCTTCACTGGTGAGTTCTATCAAACCTTTAATTAAGAAATAATATATAACTTACATAAACTCTTTCAGAGAATAGAGGAGAAAAAGGCAATTCTCAATTCATTTTACAAGGCCAGCATAATGTTATTACCAAAACCAAATAATAATACTGCAAGAAAAAAGATTATGAACTCATATTTCTCATAACTACAGATGCAGGAAACCTTAAGAAATATTAACACATCATATTAAATAATATATTAAAACCACAATACTTCATGAGCATGTGAGGTTTAGACATAAATGCAAGATTCTTTCAATGTCCAAAAAATCAATGAAATTCAGATTACATGTAACAGTTTAAAGTAGGGAAAAACCCCCAGTCATTGCAAGAAATGCAGAAATGGTGTTTGACATCTGTCCATCATAAAAATTAACAAAAAGCTAGAGACAGATGGAAACATTGCCTATCTGATAGAATGCATTTATGCAAGTCTACTGTTCAGTGCTAAAATATTAAAACTTTCCCCCTCTTCTGGTTCAACATTGTAGTAGATAGACATTCTAGATGAAGTAGAATTAACACATCATATTAATTCACATAAAATTTTTCTTTATATTTTCCTTCTCTCTCATAATTCGAGAAAAAAAAATTTGAAGGAAAATATAAAACTATTTTCAGTGGTATCATTTTTTAATATTTTCCTTCTTTCTCATAATTCGAGAAAAAAAATTTGAAGGAAAATATAAAACTATTTTCAGTGGTATCATGTGTTCAGAAATCCTGAAACCTCCAAATATCTACTAAAGTAAATAAATTTAACAGGTTGAGAATCCAAAAATCAGCATGGAGAACTCAATTGTCTTCTGTACAATAGCAATGAATTGAAAAATTAAAATAAAAAAAAAAGAACTTACAGTAACATCCAAAACAATAAAATATTTAGAAATATAAAGAAAAACATGTAGAACCTCTACACTGAAAGCCATAAGTCATTGCTGAGAGCAACTAACACAGACCTAAATAAATAAAAGGATATACCATGTTCCTGGATGGGAACACTCAATATTTCTAAAATATAAATTCTTCCCAAATTGATCTGAATATTCAATGAAATCTTAATAAAAGTAACTAAGAATTTTTGAGAAACTGACAAGCTGATACCAGAATTTATGTGGAAAATTTAAAGAACCTAGAAAGGCCAAAGTAATCTTGAAATGGAGGGCTTACCTTACTTGATTTTAAGACTTGTATAAAGTATAGTAATCAAAACAGTTGGCATTGGTCAAAACATAGGCAAATAGATATATGTTAGCACACAATAAAGAGTTCCCAAACAGACCTGTGTACATATGGTCAAATGATTTGATGCAAAAGTACCAAAGTGATTCTATGATGAAGGAATGTTTTCAAGCAATCGTGTACAAATATTTGGATATCCATATGGGAAAAAAATGAATACAACTACCCCTTACTACTCCATGTTGTAAACCAAAGTTAATTCAGCAGTCCTCACAGACTTAAACATAAAGGCTAAATGTATAAAGCTTCTAAAATTCATTGTAAAATAGCTTTGCAACCTTGGGAAAACAAAAATTTCTTAATGATATAGAAAGCACTAATCGTAAAAGAAAAAAATGTTGTTAATTGAAGTTCATCAAAATCAAAAACTTCTGTTCTTCTAAAAACATCACTAAGAAATGAATAGTCAATTCATAGACTGAGAGAAAATATTTGCAACATAATATCTGACAAGGAACTTTTCACACAGCATCATGAGGCACAGGGAAGCAAATGAAAATCATGAAGAGATACTCCTTAGAGGGGTTAAAATTGACACAAATTGAAAAACAAAAACAAAACTGGTAATACCAAATGCTGTCAAGGATATGGAATTTATAGCACTCTCATAATGCTAGTGGGAATAAAAATGGAAAACCACTACAGGAAATAGTGTGGAGTTTTCTTTATAAAGTTAAAGTTAAAAATCACACCTTAAAATATGCTAAGAAGCCAGAGTCCAAAAATACCTACTGCATGATTCCATTTATGTGAAATTGTAGACCAGGCAAAATGAATCTTTTGTGATAGGAATCAGTACAGCATTGTGGTGGGAGGGACGGACTGACAGGGAACTTCCTACAGAGAGAAATCCCATATACTTGAGAAATGTGTGGGTTATATGGGTACCTGCATTTGTTAAAATGAAAGGTACCCTTAAAATCTGTGCCTTTCACTGTCTTAATCATATATCATTAAGTTTTAAAATAGTGTACATTTTAATTGCTGTTCTCCATTAGGGCCTCATTTTCATCAATCTATTAATTAGCACACATTGGGCAGGGCATTTCAATTGCCAATAAATCAATCTATTGAATCCTTAAGTAACCAATGTTTGTCCATTGTCTGCAAGGACATCATAAATTACTTGATCATGCTAAATAAAGCTATGCTGTTTGTGACACTCCTCACTATTTTAATAGGTCCAGTAATTCTAACTACTGATGATTAGACACAGAAGTTAGTTTTAAGCTTCATAATTCGAGTGTTTTTGCAGTCATTTTCTCTGTTTCTTATATTTTGTGCTATATTTATTTAATTTGTTGCGACAGTTACTTCCTTTAATGAATCATATTTCCTGGCAACTAGGATTTTGTTTTAAAATGTGAAATATACAAGTATATGAAAAAAAGGGAAGATTTGTAGAATAGGAGTAGATATAAAATCCTTCTTAATTGAATGAGGAGTGCTGGGAGGAGGAATATCGGGGCCAGGAATTTAACAAGAGAGAGATTGAGAGAAGTTAGGCAGTCATTGGATGAAAAATTAAGGAGGTGTGCAAGGAGCTGTCCGAGGTCTGAATCAAAGAGCTGTCATGCAGCCACCTTTTCCAGAATAGTCCAAAAAATAGCAGAAGACACCATGGGAAAGAAGCCTTCATTTATTTACAGAAAGTTCATGACAGATGTCTTCAGTTAGACAGAAAATATGGTAAAAAATTGTTATCCAAAAATGAAGAATATTTTTTCTAGAGGCCTGACTTAACTAAAGCTAATTATTAAAAGCATTCTTCTCTGCAACTGCTGTACAGAATTCTTTGTTTCAATAGTTTGTGATTTAATGAGAAGCTTTTGGTTCCATCAATATCTGTCCATATCTAGTTCAAGGGCATTTGTGTATAATAAATAATGCTATTAAGGATTAAATATGTTATTTTAGATTCTAATTATTTCAGATAGTTATTAATGCAATGTAAAAGGATTATTTATAATGATGATGATAATGACAGCTAATGTTCCCTGAGATCTTAGTATGTACCAAGTAGTATTCATATATTTTCCATGGATTTATCTAAATCAATATTCAAAACCACAATGGGATATAGTTCTATTTTACAGGTAAGGAAAGATAAGAATGTATAACATATTCAATGTTACTTAGCTAGCAATGGCTAAGCCCAAAGCTTTCCTATTAAAAGCATGCTATGACTCAAAGATGTCAATGTGTAATTGAATGCTTATATAGATGCTCTTTTCTTTTTAAAATATACTCATAACACATTGCTACTTTTAAATTCCATTTTTCTTAGGGTTGTTTATTGTTTATTTGTGACAGCATTTTCAAAGAACAGGGATAGCAATTTTATTTCTATGTTCTTCAATGTAAAAAGGAAGCTTTTAGCGAGAATGAAAATATTAATACAATCTTTTCCCAGAGAGATGGATTATCAATGAAAGTAAATGACAATATTCTCTGGTAATAAAAATAACGAGATCGACAGGAAAAAAGTAATGACATCGTCTAGCATAATCACAGCAGAAAATAACTAAATCACCTTGAAGGAGATAAATGGTTACAAAAACTCATCCTTGTCTAATATGGATTGACAGGGAATGACAGGTTCCTTCAAGAGGATGGCAGCCCACAGGCTCATGTGCTTTCAAGGGATCAAAGGGACTGACACTGCCTGCCAGCCCCATCTAAGCAGAACATAGATTCTCTCCAAGCAGATATTTACTCCAAGATACTATTTCTGGGAAAAGATATCTTATTTGGGAAGGATGACAGCATTTTCTCTACACATCCTGTCATCTGTTAGAGTAGGACTGGGATGGGGGGAGAATCAACTAAATCTGTCCTTAGGTTCCAAATCAGTCATAAGCCTTTAGAGAGTTAGGGAAATCGAACTGTTCTGTCACACAATTGTTTTAAGAATAAAACATGTGGAGCATTTGGTTTTCAGATTGTTATTAGTTTCCCTTCTATGAATATAAAACTTTAAAAAAGTTTTAAACTCTAAGTTTTTTTATAGACTCTGTGGATAAAGTGAAGGTTCCCATGGCCAGGAGCCTCACGTGAACCTAAACTACTTAATGATGTAATTGGCCTGCTGCTAGGCTACTGCTTCCACACCCATCAGCACTTAGGTAGTATTGCCTGAGTCACTATATAAAGAGCTCTGCCTGTGCTCTGGGCAGAGGCAGAGATGAAGGAGGATTACAGACTTGCAGACTGTTGGATGCAGATGTAATTCTAGTCTCGACCTATTGCTGGGAGAACAAGCCAGGTAATAAGCCCTCTTACCCCGAGAACGTTCCATTGTCATTCCTCAGTCTCACTGAATCCATAGTGAACTTGCCTGGGGCTGAAACCCATTGGCAAGACACTCAGTTAATCCTGTTGGATTTTAATAATGATCTTGAGATCAAAATAATTTTGAATGATTTAAATGTTAACTAATAAGATAATTAAAGCTCCCTCAAAGAAACCATAGAAGAAAATATTCTTGGGAATAGAGAAGGCTTTTATAAACATGATAGGAAATCCTGAGTCCCTATAGAAAAGATTTACTTGATTATATTACATTATGAAACACTATTAAAAAGTTGAAGACAGGATAAACTAGCAGAATCAACATTCACAATCAATGTTACACTGGCTACTCTTCTTAACACATTCATAACTCTTATAAATGGTTAAGAAAAAAATGACACCTGAAATAGCAAAGTGTATGAACAGGTACTTTGAAAATAATGAGGTTCAAATAGTTACTGAATATATGAAAAGATATTCAACCTCTCTGCTAATCAAAGGAGATCTCATTTCTCACTTATCAGACTTGCATTCAAAAGAGGGACTGCATTCACTGATGTTGTGCTCTCAGAAAATGCACTATTTCCAGTCATTTGTGGATTATCAGATGGCACACAGGAGTAAAATAAAGGAATATGTTTGGTTTCTCTGAAAATATAGAATGTGTATATTCTTTATCAATTCTGCTAGGAATTTATCCTACAGTAACACTTTTAGAATGATACAAATATTTATCTACCTTGATGTTTGCTAGAACACTGTTTATAACATTTACTGTGGGCATAGTCTGAGAATTATAGAAAAATTGCAAGAATAAGCAAAGAATATAATTTTTACCTAGAATTTACAAATATTTGTATTTTATTACATTTGTTTACTTCTCCTTTTTCTCTTTCTCTGCCTATATATACTCACACACTTTTTTTCTATACTGAAATGACACAAAATTTTCATTCTGTAAAAAAGCAACTTTCAGTAAGTTGTAGAGAGTACTGCTTCACCACTAAATACAATGTTATCTTAGTTATTAAGATATAATCTTTATAACTTTAGTGCTCAAATTGGACCAGATTTGGTAATTGGGAAATCAAGAAAACTCTGTATCCTTTTGACATATCCCAATTATTTTTAGACCACTTTCTTATTTTCTGGTATAACAAGATAGTCTAGGCTCACTGTCCTTATCCTAGCCCCAGAATTAGCCATTTACCTAAGGAGTTCCATTTAGTAGAAAATGGTATTTAGAAACCAGGCTCTGGTAAGTAGTTGTATAGAGCATCTATTCTTTCTTTCTTTGTTTTCTATTTATTTACTTTTTTGTTTTTTGAGCACTTTTAGTAAAAAATTAGAAACAATTTAACCTTTATCAGAGGAATCAGTTAAAGGATAGTAATGGAATGGAATACTATATAGCTATTAAAAATACAGAGGAATCTATTATACTGATTTGAAAGATGATCTAATATAAATTATATTTGGGAAAAGAAAGTCATTGAACAATTGTTATAGTTTATTTTAAACATTATTTAAAAGTAGATATGTATTCACAGAGAAAATTTTTAAAATCTGAAAGATTACCCATTCTTGCCAATGGGTTTCAGCCCTGGGCAAGTTCACTATGGATTCAGTGAGACCAAAGAAATGACAGTAGAATGTCCTTGGGGTGAAAAGATTATACCCAACGTTATTCCCATGGTGGCAGGTCAATCAACTAGAATCCCGTCCACTCAGAGCGAGTCTGCATGCAGCAAGCTGGTCTCTGCCTCTGGGCCTCTCTACCCACGCAGCTGTCTCAGCCTCTGTCCTCGGTGCTGCCACCACTCCAGTCTAGTCTCTGCTCTTCTGCAGCCTTGCAGCTGTGCCACGGTGTCTCTCAGAGCACTCGGCGGAGCTCTTTCTATAGAATTAATAACAATGTATTGCCCACACATATGTAGTGAGCTAGCTGACCAGGGTTCAGGTGAGAATTCTGGCCACAGAAACCTTCACTTCACTCACACATACCAAATCACAATTTTTTTTTAAACTTATGGTAGTGGGATAAGAAAAAAGGTGAAACTTTCATTTCTTCATAGTTTTCTATAACTTTTTTTATATTAAGCATTTGCCAATTTTTATTTAAACTTGTAAATCTGAAACCAAAGTAAAACAACAAAAATTAGGTATTAATGGCTTGCAAGAGAATAAAATTAATTTATGGGAAGGTTAGGGGAACTTAACCTCATTGTGTGTTAGTAAAGTTGCTAGGATTAGTACTCCCAGTCAATTAGTATGTAATAATTGCCTCAATCAGTAAGTCAGTTTTCTCCAAGTCTCATTTAGTATCCTCATTCGTTAAGTGTTTTCATCTGTAAATAGATTTTCATTTACCAGGGCACAAACTTGCTAACAAATTCCCAAATCAAGACTAATAGATGTTTTTGTGGCATGCTTCACATTCTCTTGGCCCATTCTTGATTTCAGCTGAAGTTGCAAAGGACAGTTCTTGCCAGTTCAGATTTACCTTGTCAGGACAGTAACAAGCCTAGATCACATGCAGTTTGCTTCCACATTCACCTAGGGGCTTCTCAGCTCTGGAAGAGAAGACTTGGCCTGCTTATAAGCAAGGCCATCAAGTGAAGAAGAGATTAAGCTCCTCAAGAAATTGTCCAACAGTGGTGGATGCGAGCTTGAGGATAAATGCTATGTTAGCAAATTTGTCCTGAAAGGGCCAAATTATAGTTATTTCAATTATTTTAAAAGTTTTGTAGGTCATATGGTTTCTGTGACAATCACTCAACTTTGACCTTATTGCTCCAACGTACCCTTAAGCAATAAATAGACAAATTAGCATGGTTGTGTTCTAATAAAATCTTATTTACAAAAATTCACTGGCCAGACTTGGCCCACAGGCATATTGGCCTATTCCTGCTCTAGACTTCCGCCTTTCAGGTGGACAACTTGCAAGGCATTTAATACTGGCTTTTGAGGAAGTCCCAGTGGAACTGAGACTGACGTCTTCAGGAGTAACCTAGATAATATCTAGGTTTATATTGGCTTTTTCTCTTTTTCTGTTCACTCTCCCTGCTTCCTCAATCCTAATTCCTATGCTAGCTTTTAAACAGACCACATACACCCAAATCTGAATCTCATGTCCTAAATGAAGATACCAAGTTTCCACATTGAATTGTTTTGCTAATGAACCAAGAATACAAGTGGAAAAGATAGCACCTGCCTTTTTACTATGGAGTCATAGAAAGTCTGAAATAAATTGGAAGACTATGGTATACACAATACCTTACACTCCAAAGAGGACACAACTAAAGTATAAAATGAATAGGAAGAGGATAGCATCACACTCTATTTTTTTATTGTCAAAATTACTTAAAAGCTCTGCTGTAAACAGTGTAGAACTTGGAGGCTCTCTAATATTTTATACTGAATGTTAAATGATACAGATTAACTTTAGGGAAATGTATAAAAGTTTATTTCCAGTATTTGTATATTCCTAATTAGATCCTGCTTCTCTGTTCTCTCCCATATACCTTTTCAGCAGCTGTCATGCTGCATTCTGATCACCCAAAGCTCCTCATTAAAGCAGAACTTCATTCATTCACTAAATGATTTCTAGTGTCTGGCATTGCTTTTGGCACTGGAAGCACAAGAATGAACAAAACAAAGTCCCTGCCCTCTAGGAATGAGTGTTTAAGCAGCAGGAGAATGACACAAATAAATATGTAATTAGGGGTGGTCAGTGCTATGAAGTAAAAATAAAGGTAGGAAAGGGGGAAGGAGGATTAGGTGCTATTTTGCATAGTACACCCAGGGAGGGCTTTTTGGTACAGTGATATATGAGTAGACACTTGAAGTAAATTGTGCAGATAGTCAGGGAAGACCTTTTCCAGGCAGAAAAGCAAATGTAAATACCGTGAGGTGGCAGCGGGTAGAAGGCAGTGTGGATGGCAGTGGCCAAGGGCCAGAAGGGGTGAAAGACAGGATTTCAGGAAAAGGGGGGAAATGTCAGGGACAATAGGAGGGTGGAAGAAGGGGAAGAGAATTAACATGGATATTTTTTGAGGAATCTGATGAGTTGAGACATTTTTATTTCTATTTTCAAATGATCCCTGGGTTCCTGTATGTGGAGAATATACTGTTGGGGGCCAAGTGGAAGAAGGGATTTCAGTAGGAGGCTATTGCAACACTCCAGGTAAGAGACAGTGATGATGTAGGATAAAGGGGAAAAAGTGGAAGAAAACAGTCAGACTCGGGTATAATCTGAAAGTATAGTTGACAGGATTTACCAACTGGATATGGTTCATGAAAGAAAGAGAGGAGATGTGGGTAATCTCAAGGTTTTTGCTTGAATATTGAGAGGATGGCAATTGCCATTTGCTGACATAGAAAAGACAGTGGAAAGAGAAGGGTTAGGGAAAAATCAAATAGTGGGTTTCATCATGTTATATTTGAGATTCCTATTTGACATCAAGGAGGGGATACAGAATGTATGAACCTGGAGTTCGCAAGAGGGATTAGGACTGGCGATCAAAATAGAGTTGTTCATTTGTAGATAGTATTCAAAGTCATGGGACTAGATGAAGTCAGGGAGAAAATGCAGTAATGTACATTGGTCTCAGGTTTCAGGAATGTGAATGTGTTAGTGTGTGAGTATGTGTGTGAGTGTGTGTGTGTGTGTGTGGTGACCTAACAGTTGAGTATGTTCATATTTTGGGGCTCTTTTTTCTCTTCTAATTTCTATCAAAATGTACCCCCAGAACACACCTTGTTGAGGTGGTAAATGAAATCATCCTAGTATTAATAGCATGAACTCCTGACTACTCTTTTAGTATTTTAATAGAAACTCTTAAGCGCCTAGGATGCAAAAGTTTGGGATCACAGGGAGTGCTCTGAAATGCCAATGGAAAGAAATGTTTTGAGGTGTTATTTATTTGGAGGTTTAGCCTGTAACATATAGGTCAAGTAATCTCCTGTGATGTGAGCTTGAAGTTAACTCGAAAAGAAATGTACATGGAGTAAAAAAAAATCCCATCCTTTTAAGAAATGAAAGCCTTAAATTTTAGTAATGAGATACACATACCAAAAGTTATTTTTTTAAATAGAGAGTGTACAAATCAAAATGCAAATAATAACCATTGGCTAAACTATCAGTTTAGACATACAAATGTTTCTTTTCTTATAATAAAAAGACTAAAGATTAAAATGAGAAATATTTTATTCCTTGTGATAGTCAGTTTTGAAGTATCAAATTTAAGTGAAATAGGCTCTTCTAGTTTTCAACGAACCTACAGTTTTGGAATTACTGGGGAACTGAAAGGTGTACTAGGAATAAATTAGAAAAGATTATTAGAACTGAGGGAATTTATAGCTCTACTTAAAAAATACATATATATTTTTTGCTTTGTTCAATGGGACATTTTGCTCTTAAAGAACTTTTTCACTATCTGTAATTATTAAGCACCAACTACATGCAAAGCTTCATGACTTTTTATCTTATACTTACTTATGTTAAATACATAGCTATTTTTCATATATTTGGTCATGCATCAGTACAGCTTCCCAGTTTTTACTGTATTTAGATAATATTCTTTAAACTATTTAAATTCCATGTCATTTTTATCTGTTATTTTTAAAAAGAAATAAATGAATAAGACAGTCATTATTAATAGGCTGAATTAGTGTGCATTTCACTATATATCCAATTCTTTCAGGATAAACAAATAGAATGAAGAATATATTTGTCAGGAGACTATAGGTTATGCTGTTGTAACAAACACCACCACCAATAATTTAGTGCTCATAACCACACAGTTTCTTATCCCTGGTGTATATGCTCATTGCAAGGTGGCTGTGGCTCTCCTCCATATTTTCTTATCTCCTGGAACCAGGCTGAAAGAACTACTACCTTTATTTTGGATGTTGCTGTCCTTGAGGCAGAGAAAAGTGACACAGTAAAGCACAAACTGGCTCCTAAAGCTTCCACTCAGAAGACACACATCACCTTCTCCTCTGTGTTTCATGAACACCTCTAAGGGCAACAAGGGAGGAATGTATAATCCTCCCCCATGGAGGGCCCTGCAGTGAGAAGGACTCAGAATCTGGCAAACAGAAGTACAGTCCACTACAAGGGATAAAGAACTGAAGTTGAAAAAGCCTCTTTGTCTTTCCAGTATAATGACTTTAAACTATCATATCTTTCATTTTCTTTTTTAATCATCCCTTGGTACTTTTCTCTATTTACTTAAGATACCCAGTGAAATATTTTTCTCAGCAGTCAAAGATCCTAATCTTATAATTCATATAAACTGAGATTGAGAATAAGAACAAATTCTAAAGCCTGGACCATTAGGCATTCTGATCACTGGATAGTTCTCATCTAATCCTTTTGTATAACAGTTCTTTACTTTTTTTTTTTCCAGTTAAGGACCTTGCTACTTAGGTCTGCCACCATCTCACATCACTTATTCCAGACCTATACTACCACTAACCTCTTCTCCTATCTCTTCTTTGAGTCCTGATGGAATCCCCACAGTTGTAATGTACTGAAAAGGATAAACTATTTGCAGTCGAAGGAGATGTGTGTTCATTGATGTCCTGCTGTTGTCACTATTTAGCTTTTTAACTTGAGGCAAGTTAATTGACATTCTAAGAATCTCAGTTTTCTTATCTATACAATTGGAATAGTTACACCTACCTTAAAGGGCTGCTATGAGGATCAAATAAGATAACATATGTAAGGTGCATTATAAATCCAGAGGAAAAATGTCAGTTGATTTTATAGTTTGCTATCACTCTAGAAGAGTTAGGAATACACAAATCTGGTATGTATTTAATTCTGGAATGAGGGCAATAACAAAGAGATTTTATGAGACCCTAAAATTGCCCTTCTTCACATTTTCTAGTTGCTAAAATGTCCTATTTTGGAAAGAGACTGGATGAGGAAATCAGTGGAAAGACAGAATCCTCTAACCTACAGGTCGGGCATCACTGTACTATGTACAGGAAAGACCTGACTATAGCAAAATGAATTTCTACTTGTCAAGCTTCCAGTGTCTTTCTGTCCACCACTCGCTAAGGTTCCCAGGTGGCTCTGGTGGAAGCAGCCTTTGTCAGCAGCCTTGTCTCTGGTCAGCACTGGGGTAATGGATTAGCATGTGAGTAGCTGATCGTCATGTCAGGATTTCTACATGTAGACATCTACAGAAATTTACAAGTCAGGATTTCTGATAAGACCAATCTGCTAGACTTTAATACATATTAAATACCAGGTCCTGAAGATAAGATATCAAGTCTGCATATATTAGGAATTTGATAATTTTCATATACATCTTCAAATTTTCCAGCATATGGAATAATAATTCTAAGGTACTGGAATGACAGAAATAATAATAACCAAAGTTCACTGAAAAATGATTAACTTTTACAAAGACATTTCTCACCCCATTTGATGATGCCAAGGTTTTATCCATAGGAAATCTGTACGAATCAGGAAGAGTATTTCCCCAGATTTTTTATGCTTGAACCAAAGAGGAAAACATCTGGTAAAACTCTTTTATCACACTGTTTATCTGTAGAATGAAGGTTTCCTTGGCCATATTCTTGGCTAAGTTGTACTTGCCAGTAACATAAGATCGTAAAAAAGTAATAGAGTAGGAAAACAGATTTCAAACATTTCAGTGAAAAGACATGTACATTTCTAACTTAAGGACTCTAAAATGATATATGACATAAAATGGATAAGAGATTTCCTTTCTTTTCTTTCATAAAAATATTTTTGAGTGTTGGGAACTTTTAAAAAATGACATTGAAAGTGAAATATCTCAAAGAAAAAGAAAATGAGGCATTAGCAAAAAAATAAGTATGATTGTATAAGGAGTTCTCTGGTGAACATCTTTTGTTTTAAAAGATGTGCAAAATAATGAAGAAGAGATGTAAAAATAAGGACTAAGTCAAAAGAACAACACAAATGTCCAGAAATATTATGAAAAAGATTAAAATCTGAAACAAACTGAAGGCTTGTAAAAAGTAACTGGAAATAACTCACATGGCTTTGTAAGCTGTGTTTAGAGCAGGAGGAAGAAGAAAGTGTTAGATTGAATGTTAGAGGCAAATGACTTCCAGTTTCTAGATGTCACAATCTCTGAAACCTGTTTTGCTTCCATATTTGACAAGGTTTCCAAGTAAAAATGGAAAATCAACAAATTATAGAAGCAATCATAAACCAAGATATGTAAGAAGATAATATGAAACTTCTGATAACTATAATTGAGTTTGAGTCTCCAGAAGCAGATGAAGTGCC
The DNA here is from genome assembly GCF_030020395.1 of Manis pentadactyla. Taxonomy (NCBI): domain Eukaryota; kingdom Metazoa; phylum Chordata; class Mammalia; order Pholidota; family Manidae; genus Manis; species Manis pentadactyla. The sequence continues at coordinate 55,454,576 of NC_080024.1, forward strand.
ATTTCAGGATCACTAAGACTTTCTATTAACAATATTCCAAAAAAATAGCATCCTGCAAGGGTTCCTGGGGATGCAAAAGATAGTAATACCCCATTTTGAAGAGTAAACTTATCTATTATAAAATAGTAGAACCAATTATTATGCGAACGATTAATATTTAGAAAAGAATGTAAGATTTTACATGGCTTTTTAGAATAAAACATTTCAAAATATTTTATTATATTTTTATCAGTTACTAGATTGGTAGGTATGAAATGTGTAAGACTTACATATAATTGATTTTAGAAAAAAGAATTAACCTCTCATAATATCCTTATAGATAAGTTGGTAATACAGGTGGAAAAATAGTTCAGTTTGATGTATTCAGAGATTATTTAACAATCATAACTAAAATAGTGATGGTTACATAACTTTTTAATATTGGCTAGCTTGGTTTATCAAGGCTGTAGTACACATTAGTTTAAGGGATATTGAGGATTTCCTTTCCCCCTAATGCTGTCTGGATCTCAGTGGTAATTGGTGCTGGATTTGATAGAGCCTGTTTTCTTCCTCAGGATCCCGCTGGAAGATGCAGTAGTACAGAAGGGAAAGAATTTTGCTGTGCTGTAGACCTAACTGTGCCATTTGCTAGCTGTGCAGCTTTGCAAGTATCCTTATATGTAAAACAATGATGCTATAAGTCAGTCTTACAGGTGGTCATGAACTTTAAATAAGATTGTAGTTTTCAAAGGCTTTACAAAGTGTACGTAGGCATAACATGCAAGAAAAGATTATCACCAGGATCTCTGTTTCAATCTGGAATGAGGGTAAAGGTGGAAGACCAGAGGGTGCCTTTCCTGAATCTATCCTAACTATCACACTGATTAATGAAAACAGAATTGTTGGATTTTAAAAATTCAGCAATGGTAACCTCAAGATTCAAAACTTTATTTCCCAACTCTATCAAATTCTATCTCCAGTCAAAAATATCAGACCAAAACAACAAGAGGAAATTTAGCAGGAATAAAAGGTCTGCTGCCTAGACTTGGACATACATATATGTAAGTACAAAACAATAGGAAAAAGTATCAGTTTACATGAAACAGTGTCCGTGTATAGTTGAGACCACTGGTTAATTCTTATAGAAAGTGTAGATCCCTTCAATATGAGACAGACCATATTCGTCCAAAGTCATTTTGCTCAATTTACCTCCCCCTCTCCCTCACCTTATTTCAAGAGAGACATCTACATTTTGTAACGTGCTGGCAGTGTCAGGAAACTACGATCTACTGGAAGAGTTGGAGGAACCAAGACAAGTTAACCATAGGAATCAGACTAGTGAAAAATCTTAAGAGCTGTCTTCAAATATCTAAAGGACTAGCAACTGTTTTTCTAGGGATTATTTTCACTCTGTGTCATTGCAGAGAGCAAAGCCGGAATCAGTGGGTGAAAGCAAAAAGGCAGATTGTTGACTCAAAGAAATAACTTTATAATAAAACACCTCAAACTGTACAACAACAAGAAGGGCTGCTTGGTGAGAAAATAAAATCTCTCTTGTTGGAAGTGTAAGCCAAGGCTGGCTGCAATCTATTAGGGAATCTATATAACACATTTCTGCTTGATGCTTGTCTCTAAAGGCCTTAGCAGCTCTCAGGTCCTATGATTTTTATTAGAAATCTGTCTTTATTTCCAAGACTATTATGTGTCCAAATGTTTATTTTTACTTCTCTTATTATATAGATATCAATAGTTTACAGTAGAAGGTATATTATATTTCTGCCCATGGGACATTTTGAAGAAGTTAGTCAACCCTTCAAAACTGCTGATTTTAAGGTTTCTTACTCCACAGAAGTAATTCATTGCACGCAATTATGATATGCAATATGCCTGGCTTATTAAGAATGAAAAAAGCCAGGTTTCTGTGCTATTTTGGTTGAGTTTCTACCTTAGAAAGTGTTAATATTCATAGTTAAGGTTACTGTGGTAAACATAACTCACTTTTTGTGATTATACTTTTTATTTTTATATGTTAACTTTGATTCTTTATGTCCGTATAACTAACCATTCAAAGTCACAAACTATAATATCTCCATAAAGATAATGGATTAAGTGAGTTAAAGATCTTTCCACTAAACAATTATAAAAATAACTGTTTGAAGTAGATAGTTGTTACAAGCAAGAGTAGAATACTTAAGTATGCTGTATGATAAGGGAGGGCAAAGTAGAGAGGGTCATGGTAGATTAGAGCATGGAGTGTGGTGAAAAATAGTGACTATAAATCAGCAAAATTATATTTTAGGTAAAATGTATAAATTGTGCTACTTCACAGATGATTAGGGATACAAAAAATACACGAGCTATATACAATTACTGCCCCTTTCTATGTTGACAGTAAACATCAACAATTCTGGCACTTTTTTCTATTTATCTCAAACAAGTCTTCAGAATCCTTCACAACACAATATTGTAGGCAGTCACTATTAATTGATCTCAGTTCTCAAGTCTCATTTCTTCAAGTGCCTTAATTATGAATGTAGAAAAGTAGCCTCCCTAAACTGCACTGACCAGATTCTACTTGTTTCTAAGGACAGATCGAAGAGTTGGTTGGGGATTTACAAAAGGAACAGTGGTTCTGACACTAGTGATATCACAGGAGAAAGTGACCATGTTTTATTGAAAAGACTGGGACTGGGACTCAAAAGGAATCTAGCTGTGACACTTAGGCAAAGAATTTAACTTCTCTGTATCCTAATTTCTTATATTATAAAGTGTACATAATAATATTTATCAATAGTGTTGTTCAGAGAAAAGCACCTTAGGACATTTCATGACACATATTCTATGCTGGGCTAAGTGGTGAGGGTAAACAGGTACGTTTGCCCGAATTAGCCACATTAATTGAATTAATATAGGCGATTAATGGGGGTCTGGACTGTTGCCGCCAGGTCATCTTTGTATTCAAATGAATATGAAGTTTACGCTTTAAGCTTTGGATTTACAAAAGGACTTGAATTAAGTTTAGCATGTAACCAAATTTGGGTTATTAGAATTTGTTTCATTTCCCTAGCTAGACTGAAACTTCCCTAAGATTAGAGATAATATTAGTTTGACATTGTGTCTGCATAAGAGCCTTGTATTTCTAAGACTCAAAAAAAGTTTTGTTAAGATAAATTAAAAAGTTAGTGGCAAGACATGAGAGATAATTTTAACTTAATATACCTGAAAAACTACAGATAATAATAGAGATTATTTCTCCTGGTTAGAAAGTGTCATGACACAGGCTTAAATGATAGATAGCATGACGAATGTAGCTTAGGTGCAAAATAATTAAATGCCACTATAGACTATAGGATACTAAGAGAAGAGTGTTTAAAACCCACTTCTAAAGATTTATGAATTAAAGCTATTCTGATATATTATCCTGAGTTTTCCAAAACTATTAAATATCACATCAGGCTGCATATAGAAATGATACATTATCATCTAGATTATTAAAAAATGAAAAGTTTTTCTTGTATAATTACCTAGGCCATCCTCAATACCAAATTTATTAATATGTATTCTTTTTGGCTATAATTAGTGTATTGCATGTAATTATTCTGTTTTGAATATTAATTAGTAATAGACTACTAATGGTCATAGCAATAATAATAATTGATAAAAAGAATAATAAAATATCTAGAAGGCTATATATTATCAGATTAGGAAAAACAATTGCAATTAGCACAAAAACAATAATTTCTAAAATACCAATGAGAAATTCATGTGGAATTTAGGCTTATGGATGATTTAGAAGAAGATACTTATGAAAAGAAAACTTAGAAAGGAGAAAATATGTAATGAGAAAGAAAGCAGTATCTGGCTGAAAAGCCTAACCAGTGCAAATGTCAGAGGGTTTTCTTATTTCTCCAAAATAGGTCCTTAGACAAGGAAAACTATAAGACAACAAAAAGTGAGTCATACAAGACTAAACAGGGGTCAATAAACAGGGACTAGAGAAAAATTGGTCAAGAAGAGGGCAATACTGTGGACCTTTCAGAAAGGATTTCAACAGTATAATGGGCCTCATCAGAGAGGCTACTCTAGTTTAGGATCAAATCTATCATTATGGGGAGCACTGTAAAATTTTTACTATGGGTCATATGACTATTGAGGTTTGTCCATAATGGTCTGACTTTTTAAAAGTGAAGTTTCCTCTGCGTATTTTATGAGCACGGTGCTTACAAGAGTCTCCTAGGTTTCTAGAATTGTAAGCAGTCTCATGTTCCTGACCTGAGTCCTCTGGTCAGCTGGCCACAAGACTCTGGTATAATAATACATCAGTAATAAAATTTAGAAAACATGTTGCTTGTGAGAAAAGATCTAAGTAATTGCCTTGCTTTTGTTAAAAATCCTTAAGTCATTCAAGTTCCAAGTGCTTTTTGTACATAATTGTTTGTAAAGATATAGGGCCATATGAGTCTTGAAAACAGTGGAAATTTTTAAAGAAGTAACTTTCTCTTATTACAAAAGTGCTACATGTAGCAACTTCAGGAATGAGATGAAAGAAAAGAGATGAAAGGGGAAGAGAGGAGAGGAGACGAGAGGAGGAGAGGGGAAGGGAGGGGAAGGGAGGGGAGGGGAAGGGAAGGGAGGGTTGGGGTGAGATAGGAAAGGAAAGGAAAGCAGGAGGAAGGGAGGAAAGCAAAGTGGGTTGCAATTCCTCCTCTAGAGATGGAGCCACTGGCTGATGTGCTCCCTGACAGCAGGGCTGGGGTCCTTCTCGCTTACCACTGTACCCTCAGTGAAGAGCCCAGGACCCACCATATGGTAGAATAATAAGTATCTGTTAAGTAAAGTAAATGTTGGCATTTTGGTGTATGCCCTCCTAGAGCTTTTTTTTATATGTAAATATTCTTTAAAAAAAGAGATAGTGTACATTTTGAATCCTGGAAAGCAATTGATTTTTGAACAATTGGATTGAGAAAACATACTCTTACTATTTCAAGATTTTACAGACTCATAAAGTATGAGAATTGTAAGCATACTCACGTCATTTAGTCCAAAGCTTTCATTTTGGATTAAATGCTAAATACAAGGGAAAACTTATTCTTGCTGTGGTAAAGAGATAAAAAGGGGTGTTCTAAACTCCAGGCCTCCGAATTTCAGCCAGAATCTTTTCTACCATATAATGACTCCCTTATAGTATCTTGATCCAAGCTTTTTGAAATTGAAAATTCATGCTTCTTCAAAAGTGTTGGTCACTTATTTCTGGATATTCCTTTGAATGCTTCTCACTCTCTGTTGTGTTTGGCTCTCTCAAAGTGTTTGGCTAATTTCTCTGTGAAGATATTTGGTGCTAATTACCAAGTCTTGGTAATTTCTAATATTACCTTTCTTCTGTTATTCAATAAGTTATATTTATTTTTATATTTACACTTTAATTTTATATTCCACTTCAAGATATATACGTATTTAAATTGATTGATATGTGGAAAACTCCACTGGCTTTTCCACTACCAAAAAGCAAGGAATCCCCATAATTAAAGTTGCTAAGTCGCTCTCCTAAGTGCAAGCATCTGTTTACCCCAAACACCAGTCAGTAATTAGAAAGATTTACTTTCCTCCAAAATATTTTCATTCTTCATGCATACCATTTCTTGTACTATTCATCTTTTCTGACATAACATGATTTCAATTAGGTTTTTAATGGTAAAGATACATGTTTCAAAATTTTGAAGGAATATAGTTAGTTACAAGTATGCCCAGCATTTCCTATCAAAATACTAATGCCTCAGGCTATGTAAGTGGTAGCCACTAAAAGGAAACATCAAATTAAAATTACTAGTATGGTATATTTGGAATGTCACTATGCAATATTATTAAGGATAATCTGAATAAAACAATTAATAACCCAATGGTCCTACAACCTATCCCCACTTGCTCAGTTAAAAGTGATTTCCAAGCCAGAAGTTTACACTAGCTGTTCTTGAATGTGTGTCAGGGAGATCTTTAAACCACATTAACCTCTCCCTCCCTACCAGTTATCCATTGTTTTTCTATACTTTGTGAACATGAGAAAAGAAAACTGAGTAGCCAGTCCCTTACCCCCCATCTTTGTAAGTATCCCCTGTTCCTCTCTCCTTTACAGTATGAACCCGAGACTGCAGTTGTAAGAAAGTCTGTGGCCCTTTCTGATGACATCAAGAAAATGATAAAGCTATAAAACAAACCCTGACTTGTGAGAAACGAATAGAGAGAAGGAAGAAGAGCAGGCGAAGGAGGGAAGTGGAAAGTGGGAGAGAAAGAATAAATGGTACAGCTACTATGACTCACACTTGACTTTTATCTGGTAGCCCTGGAAGCCACTTTCCTATCTAAAAATTCTTTAATCCATTTTTCTCTACGTACAAGCAGAGGTTGAACCAGGGCTGGAGTAAGCCTTTTCTGCTTTTCCCTTCCCGGTCCTGGAATCCCGCGTCCCCATCATCTGTTCTCCGCCAGCCGGCAATGATTCGCAGTGACGCTTTCAGCTTAGCTTTCCCTCTAATTGCTACCCATCTGTTTCCATTTAGCCTCCGAGCCATTTGTCTCATTTAAATATCTCATCCCTGTTTCTAAACACTTTAAACCAAATTCTGACCTCAAATATTTACACAGCATTTCCACAGAGCCTGCATCTGAGGACAGTGTAGTTTCCTATTTTTAAAGAATGTTATTTAGCACCTTTCACACTGTGAGTGTTAAATATGCAGTTCTTATTACTTTGATAATATGGTAAATATTAAGTAATAAGTAATAAATAAATAATACTACTAGTAGTAAAAGTTGAGTGGAGCATTAGCTTTATCCTTTTATAAGATATTCTGTAATTTAAGGACAATAGTATGTTCCACAGATCCAACTTCAAGATAACTATCTTGACAAATTGTTTTGGGATTTTAGATCTTAGAAATACAATTAAATAAAACCAATCAGCAGTTCGAATTACCATAATAGCTCTAGACTGTTTCTTCAGCAACTTGAAAGAGTATTTTAACCACACCCCTCTTCTCCAAATTCTGTCTTGTTACATACAAAATAAAAGTCTGAATAAAAAGCCATGAGTAAACGGATTCCACACCAAATTTACTATGATGGAACCAGTAACTTATATTTCCAGAGGTAATTTACTGGGTGTGAAACACTTCCTTCAAATGCCAATGGCAGCACCACCATGCATACACTCACCTTCCAAACCCTTGTGCTTCATTGGCCGCTGTTTCTCTAGTGTGCAATCAGTAGTATGAGTCCAAAGTATCTCCCCAATGTTGCTTCCTCATTTGATAGCAGGTGTCTATCTTAGTAGTTTTAGGTGCCTGTTTTATCTATGAGAAGCCAAAAAAAAAAAATACTGTTTCTATTTTATCACTTTCTTGCTCCTGAAAGTTTATTTTTAAAACTTTTTCCCTCAACAATTTACTTCATTTCTGTCCAAGGTCATCTTTCTAGTCCTCCTGGTATCTCTCCTATTACTTCGTGATTCCTGTCCCATCTATATATACATCTTTTACCATTTTCCCTTTGTTCCTTTGCTCATGAAGTTCCTTTCTAATTAAATATCTGTCAGTCACATTTCCAACAGACCAACAGTTCAAGGCCCAGTTCAAACTTAATCCCAGCCAATGATTCACCTTGCCTTTACCAAGTTACTCTAGCCCTTAAATGTGATTTTTTTAGCCTTTGCAATGAACAGAAGCAGGTGTAAGTGAATTCTTTCCTATTCCAGTTTTTCCATTCCCAGCATCTCATCAGATTGTATTTATTTATGTGCAGGTTTTCTCTAGTTGTCACTTCAATCAAATTTTATAATCTACAAGGAAAAGGAAAGTACTCTCGTTAGTAACCCCACATCTTGGTATATAACCATGTGTGGGAAGTATTCAGTAATGCTTTACGAATTTATGTACAGAGCTATTTCTTTTATGAGAAGAGTCCTATTTACCAGGATTTTGCATTCATATATACCCTGGAACTTAATTATGATGATAATATCTTCAGGATCCACTTATGAGATGCCTTATAAATGAGAATGTTATGGACAAAGTTTTTCTGTATTTCATTAAGCAAATACTCCAGGAGAGGGTCCAAGATGATTCTTTCCTGTAATAAAATTTATCCTAAAATCCATAGTATTACACAAAGGCTGCATAATCCACTTGTCCACCTCCACCATATTTAAATTTGCCATGTGGATTTGCACCCTATTCCTATTCACATAAAAGCTGGCAAAGAGGGGAACCTTGCAAAAGACAAATAGTCTTTGTTCCCTCAAATAGGCTCTACAGTGCCAAATTGCAGTTTAAGGTAAATTCTTGGCTGGTTTCCTCCTACTGGCCTTCCTTTTCCTCCTACTCTATAGCCTTCTCCACCTTGCTGTCATTTTCTCTTTCACAGCTCTTTCCTCTCCCAGTGGTCTCTGGGCCTCTCTTCCTCTTAGGAAGCTATCCCTCTACAGCTATTTTTATTAATTGTTCAGGATTTTTTTCAATTCGGGAACTATATGTTTCTTTACATTAAGGTGTATTTTTGTGTCTCTATCTCTAGACAATCCTGAAAATACTCAATTTTGTATTTTGCTAATTCCTTTCCTCAGTCACCAAATGCGCCTCTCTTTTCCATCTTGTTCTGTACAGACTGGGCACATTGGCTGGTTCCAGGCTTATAATACCTACACAGCACACAGGCCAGCTGGTAGCTGCCTTGTGCACAGAAAGCAGGTAGGAGCCATATTCATCCCCACTGCCCTGCTTTACTTCCCTCTTGAACCCCCTTTATGTTCCATTTTTTCTCATTCTTCAAATCTCTCTCAGCTAAAAGCAAGGAGAATCTTCCTATTTTCATTCGTTCAATTTTGAGTCAAGTCCATTACATGCCCCAGTGATTATTTTGGATATTACTGTCATCTTATTTAATTGGCTTGACATGAATTAATCTTGGGATTTACCTGTAGCCTCCTTTGTCATTCTTTGTTTGGCTAGTGCTCAAGTCTTGATTTTCTTGGCAGTAAGTTCTGAAAGGAAATACCTAGTTATCAGTGTAATACATAAAGACCTCCTAGAGTCCATTCACAATATTAAAGGAGCAGACTATACAAATCGACCTAAGGTCTTTTTCTCCTTCATATCTAATCAGCTTTCCAAGTTCTGATAATAGAAACAGACCAATACAAGAGAAAAGGTACACCGTGTTTATCATTGGTAATCTACATAGATATCTTAGTATGTGCTAATGAATATGCATTTCTGCTTTTCAGATAATTTGGCTTTTTACCTTGAACATACAGTTAAAAGATATGTGGGCCTTTTTAATTTTCTTTTTGAGATCCCATCTCTTCCAGTGCTACTGTAAGATTTAATTTGTACGCATCGACTTTTATTCTTTTATGCTTGGCAGCAAAGTTGACATGAAATAACCAATACCAATGTGCTAATGGCAAATGAGTTGTTACCTTTTCATTATCCAAACCTTCTATTTCCTTTTTATTTTCAAAATCCAACTCCTTGTTAACTGTTTCTTCTTTTCTTTTTCCTGATTCTTGATAAGGTCTATAATCTAAGTCTCCACTACATATTAAAACAATAATGAAGAAATCATGTACCATATGAAGCTTAAAGACCACTTCTGCCCTTATTCTAATTTTTTTGAAAACTAGAAATTTTCAAAATTTTCAGAATTTGAAAGTTTGGCATTTGGCTATTGGTCATTGTTTCTCTAGTTAACTTCACAATTGTGGGTTAAGATGGAATCACTTTGCCACTATTTATTTGGCTAGGGTCCAAGTCTTGATATTTCCTGCCCTTGATATTGGGGAACTGGGTCCCTCTTCTGCATGGTTTTAGCTCCTGTAGAATTAATTTTCCTGAACTTTGATGTTATGGCATCAGCCAACTTAGAGAGACGTGTAAGAAAAAGTCTATGACACTTACTAGTAGTGTAGATTAGTGTTGATGATGCCACTGACTGTATCAAAGAGGGTCAACTTTGTGATGATACATAGGAGAGATGTTCTGCAGATGTCAGCACCAGAAAAAACCATACTTCCTGAGCAACTGGGCTTTGTGTATCATTAACCAATCATATTATTCCCTTAGAGCTAAATTTGTAGCCCTTTTATGACAAGCGCACTGAGCCATATTACATTTCAACCTTACTTTGAGCTTCAACTTATTTTACCTGCACTCATTTTTTTATTTATCTGTTTTCTTGACTAACTTTTTAATATTATGGTGCAGCAATAGGACATTGTAATTCTGTTTGGGAAGAGGACAGGTATGAACAGGCAAGCCAGTAAAACCACACTGCCCATTACTTGTATATATAAGGAAAACACTATAGGTATATTTTGAAGTAGGTAGCTCAACTTCAGAAAAAAATTTGCAGTATAGATGTCTTGCCAATGGGTTTCAGCCCCCAGCAAATTCGCTATGGATTCAATGTGATCAAAGAAAATGACAGCAAAACGTTCTTGGGGTGAAAGGATTATACTCAACTTTATTTCCAGGTGGCAGGTCAGTCACTAAAATCCTGTTCACTCAGAGCGAGTCTGTGTGCAGCAAGCTGGTCTCTGCCCCTGAGCCCCTTTGTCTGCACAGCCGTCCCACACAGCCATCCTCTGGACCTCTCTGCACAGTCATCCTGCACAGCCGTCCTCTGGGCCTCTGTCCTCGGTGCTGCCACCACTCCAGCCTCTGCTCTGCTTTCCTGAAGCCTTGCAGCCCTGCCACCATGGCATGCCCAGAGCACTGGGCTGAGCTCTTTATAGAGTCAACAGCCATGTATTGCCCACAAGTGTTCAGGGAGCTAGTCAACCATGGCCAGGTGAGAATCCTGGCCACAGGAACTCTCATTTTATCCACAGTAGAAAATGAAGAATATTGAGGAATCACCAAGTTGGTTTATACTTTAAATCTTGTTAACTTTTAACAGTATTGCTTAAAAAAATTAATTATTAGTATGTTTGACATAGAAACATGAAATTAGTTACATATCTAAACATATAAAAAAGGCAAGCCCCATACTTGTATATTAAAAATATTTGTGTTCATTAAAAAGTTATAATTCATGAGTAATACTAAAGTTATCTCAATAAAAATATTTTTTGTGATTTTCAATATTTAAAATAGTTCTTAAATAATTATTACTCAATTATTCTTATAAATCATTCACCAAGGGTTATTTGTAATTACTATTTATAATTGTATAATTTTCTATTTGTGAGATTTAACAAAATATTTATATAAGTCATTCATTCTCACACCAAATCAATACCATGCTCATACTTTCCAAGAAGTACAGCATGCTATAGACATTTTGAAAATTCTTCAGATATCCTTGTAGTCCTCTGCATTGCTCAGGGTGTGGAATGTTGACAGCTAGATACAATATTACAGCCCTTCTGCTCCATAATCTAAAGCATAAAGATTTAGCAGCATCACAGCTAAAGCACCTTTTAATGGAAAGGCCAGATATAGCAATAAAATGTCATCTGTTGTATTTCTAAAAGGAAAACTGTAAATGGCAAAAGATATTTGCATGCCACACGGCTCTATATGCCAAGAGCACTGGTCACTTCCATAAGTTATAAGGTAATAGGATTCACCTATGTCAGCAAACATGCCCAAGTCATTTGTAGTTTGGAAACCATCACCCTTCAATTAACAACTGATTCAGTAGTTTTAATCATCAGAAACATGCTCTATTTTTTTTTTCCTCGATAATTATTTTTTATTGAAGGGTAGTTGACACACAGTATTACATTAGTTTCAGGTGTACAACACCGTGATTCAACATTTATATACATGATAATTCTAGGTACCAGCTATCACCATTCCAAGTTGTTACAATATTTTGACTATATTACATCCCGGTTACTTATTTATTTTACAATTGGAAGTGTGTTTATATATATATATATATATATATATATATATATTTTTTTTTTTTTTTTTTTGTGAGGGTATCTCTCATATTTATTGATCAAATGGTTGTTAACAACAATAAAATTCTGTATGGGGGGTCAATACTCAATGTACAATCATTAATCCACCCCAAGCCTAATTCTCATCAGTCTCCAATCTTCTGATGCATAACGAACAAGTTCTTACATGGAGTACAAATTCTTACATAGTGAATAAGTTACATGAACTTTTCAAGGGCATTTTCAAGGTGAACATTACAAGGGCAGTCATCACAGAAGCTTTCAGTTTTGTTCATGCATTATGAACTATAAACAGTCAGTTCAAATATGAATATTCATTTGATTTTTATACTTGATTTATATGTGGATACCACATTTCTCTCTTTATTATTATTATTTTTAATAAAATGCTGAAGTGGTAGGTAGATACGAGATAAAGGTAGAAAACAGAGTTTAGTGTTGTAAGAGAACAAATGTAGATGATCAGGTGTGTGCCTGTAGACTATGTGTTAATCCGAGCTAGATAATGGCAATAAAACATCCATGTATGCAGAAGATTTCTCTCAGAACATGAGGGGGGAGGTTCTAAGCCTCACCTCTGCTGATCCCCATTTTCTCACCTGATGGCCCCCTGCGACTGTGCCTGTCTTAGGTTGTTCCTCCCTTGAGGAATCTTACCCGTCTCTGGCTAACCAGTCATCTTC